>NW_025890521.1:0-4633 GCF_002878395.1 Capsicum annuum | reverse complement strand
TCCTAGTGACTGAATAGTGAACAATTGACTATGACTATGCTTTTCAAGATCATGCTATGTTTTATTTTTCATGCTATCGAGTCCTGGGGTTATTCAATACCCGAAAATATAGCTGCTTACCTAGAGCTATAGTAGTTACAAAATAGTCTCTGTAGTGCTACGAACAATATTACTCAGTGATCAATCAAACTCTCACTACAATATTTAGTTCAAAACTTAATAAACTCAGTCAGTTAACAAAACTCAGTAGTATTTCATCAGTCAGTGGGACCCAGTAAAATCAGTTTAGTTTAGTTAAACAGTACGATTAATAATATCTCAGTCAAATCAGTTCATTATGTATTCAGTTGGGAGTAATATTCAGCACCGAGCAAACCCAGGGATGGGGGCATTCCTGCCAGCATAGGGTTTGACTGTTTGTAGCAATCCCTACATTACAAAACTACATAGCCAGTATAGGTTGAGATATCTTCCTGCCAGACTAGGGTTAATACATCTCACATGAGTTTTCCTTCCAACGAGGGTTGATAAAAGTGCTTCCTATCAGAGAGGGTTAACTTACAACTTGTCTTTACCTATGGCACAGTATTGACATCCTTCTAACTGGGTTTACAGGTTTGACCCCAATTCATTTGGAGACAGACATACCGATTAAATGACTACTTCCTACAGATTCAGTTTCAAACTCAATATAAAACCTCAGTTCAGTTCTACTAAATTAGGACTATCAAAAATAGTCACCCAGCTTAGTACAGAACTCAGTTTAGATCTACAGAATCAGTACTATCAAAAATATTCACCCAGTTATTAGTAACTCAGTTATTAATAATCATAACTATTAGTTACTCAGTTATCAAAACTCAGTATTCAGTTCCAGTATGAGCTCAGTTACATTCTAGTTATAATCTTAGTTATAGTCTCTATCACAATCTCAGTCCAATAATTAGATCAGTAACTCAGTTCAGTTTCAAGGTTGCTTGACCATAGCGTATAGTTATCAGTTATTTAGTTATCAATATTTCAGTACCTCAGTTTACAGACTATTTTAGAATTATGTTATACACTTGGTCTTGCATTGCCAGATAATACAATTTTAATGAATTCATGCTCAGTTATCTCATGTTACTTAGTCAGTCCCTTCCTCATAGACATAATACTCTATAGTTTTAGTCCAGTTATTCAGACTAAGTATAGTTCAGTCTTACACGCCCAATATTCAGCTATCAGTCATTTAGTTAATCAGATAATTTAGTGTTTATGCATTCATTCTTAGTATGATTGTATATTCAGATCCTCAGCCTATGTCAGTCTCCATCATGTAGTTTCAGACCCAGTATTCATATGGTATCCATGTTTTATCATATCCCAGCTTCAGTTATGATTATATCATTAAAGTAAAGTTTATAGAAACTAAGTGTATAGATTCACCATCTTATCAAAAAATATTTGTCACTCATGCTTTAAGATATTTCAATTTCCAGTTTATTCCAATCTATTGGTGAGTCTACTTACACTTAGCACGCATCTTTTACGATTATGTATGAAATTAATTTTACTTATTGCATTCACCCCTGCATACTCAATACATTCTAGAAGTACTGATACACATATATGTCTGTGTGGATACATTATTTTATAATGTAGGTACTAATTATAGCCCGTACATCATGATCAGACAGTTTCAAATTTCAGCCAACAGGTGATGAGTTCTCCTACTTGGGAACTCTAGACAGTTTTAGTTCATGTAAATTTTATTTATTTTTCATGTGTATTGATTAGTGGTAGTTGCAGGCATGTCCCAACTATCTATAGTCAGTATAGTAGAGGCTTCATAGATGTAAGTGAGAGTCAGTCATGTAAATCTCAGTTTCTTCCTTCAGATTTGTCAGTTTGTAAAGCTTTATCAGTATTGTATTTATTTTAGAATTTTAGTATGATTATATTTCCACATAACATAATAGCTATTTATTATGTTATAATTCAGTTGCTTAACAGTATGCCAGTTAATGGGTTAGCTTGGGATCACTTGTGGTTCCAAGCACCGTGTGACGACTAGGGGGTTGTCTTGGGTCGTTACACATGTACTATCATTCACTTGTATATATATATATATATTATTTAGTTAGTTACTGTTCATGCATATGAACCCATGCATTCAACCTTACCTCACTTAGAATACTAGTATATTTAAAGTACTGACGCATACTCTTTTTTTTTTTAGCTATGATATCTTATATAAGGTTCAGAAGCACGGGCTCCTGACCGTACTTAGTAGCCCGGAATATTAGTAGTGGATATGTGGTGAGTCCTCATTGTTCGAGGGCAGAGTTATCCTTTTAGTATTTTAGTAGTTCAATTTATTCAGTATTCGAAGTTAGTTAGGGGCTTGTCCCATCAACTCCATATTCAGACAACTAGAGGCTTTCGGACTAGATTATTTAGACAGATGTTCAGGTTTTAGTATTCATTTATTAATATTCGATTTTACTTGTGAAGCTTTTGGAAATTTTAGCCCATTTTCCACATTTCTTTATTTTTATTATACAGTGTATATAGCAGGTACTAGTCATGGGTTAGCTTGTGGTCCTTCGGGATTGTAAGCACTGTGTGATGCCTAGGGTACATACTCCGGGTGTTATAACTTGGCCATAGGATTTTTGGTGCAAACTTTATGGCAAACAAAGATGTTAATAGTAGTCCCTATACTCCAGAACTACATAGCTAGTATAGGATATGAGCAGCCACCCATCAGATTAGGCCTGACTATCTCGCAGGGGCCACCCGTTAGTTTAGGGTTGACACCCTTAGTCCTTTGGATATTATATTAGTTTAGTGGATCCACATAACTATTTTTAGTACCCATGGCATGGTATTAACACCTTTCTAACTGGGTTATAGGTTGGACCCCAATTAGCTCAGATTAGGGAATGTCGGTTAGATGATACCTCCCATAGTCTCAGGTACAATCTTAGTCACAGTTCTAGTTCAGCTCTTCAGTCTTAGTATTGCTTGACCAAAGCATACAAATTTCAGTTATTTTCAGCATTTTAGTTTGCAGATTTCATCCAGTTCATGTCATATTCTTGGTCGTGCATCCTCAGTGTCTAAAGATTTTCATGTATTTTTAGTATTTTATAGACTTTTATGCATGTTTAGTATCTACAGAATTCATGCTCTCTATTTAGTATTCCATGCTTTACATATGTATTCAGATAGGTCATTACTCTTATTCATGAAACCTTGCATGTTAGCTACCTCATTTAGCATACCAGTACATTTAAAGTTCTGATTTCATACCTTTATTTTGAGCTATGATGTCTCATATCATAGTACTGATGCTTAGTTTTTGGATCGCACTTAGTCCCTCAGATTCTTGGCAGTATAGTAGCAGTGGTGAGTCCTCATCACCCGAGGGCATACTAACTTATTTCATGTCTTTATTTCAGTAGTCAGTAGAGTTAGGTAGGGGCTTGTCCTATTAACTCTCAGTCAGTCAGTCTTAGAGGCTTTTCAGATATTACAATTAGTTAGTTTTTCAATTTATCAGTACTTTATCAGATTCACATAGTCATTTTCCTAGATTTATATTTCAGTTTGAATTCAGATATTTAAAACCTTATGGTATATCAGTATTCTACTGCATTTATGATTATATTATTCAGTGCTTATAGTAGGTACTAGCTCAAGGGTTAGCTTGTGATCTCTAGAGATCGTAAGCACTGTGTAATGACTAGGGGGTAGTCTCGGGTTATTACAAACTTGGTATCAAAGCCTAAGGTTTTAAGAATGTCCTAGGAGGTCTGAAAGGCGCGTCGAGTAGAGTCTTATTCATGGGTGTATAGTGCACCACACTTATGGATGAGAGGCTACAAGGCGTTCAAGAAAGGTTTCACTTCTTTCAGTATTCATGTCATGCAATTAAGCATGAGCTCGAGTTAAACTCCCTATCTAATCCATTTCTTCCTTCCGTTTATAGAACATGCCTCCTAAGAAGAACAGGAACTCAGCCACCCTCTCAGCCCGTCCAGGCGGATCCTCTCTGGATGAGCATGTCTCTTACACAGAATTCAGGGCTGTATTCACTACTCTATCAAACTCCATAGCAGCACAAAATAAATGGCCAGTTATTGTTCTGGCTAACCTAGTGGCCAATACAGTTGTAACTAGAATTTAGGATTTCACTCGAATGAATCCTCCTTCTTTCATGGGATCCAAGTCTAAAGTGGACCCAAAGTAATTCTTAAATATAGTTCAAAAGGTAACAGATGGTATAGCGGTGGCATCTAGTTAGAGTGTCGAGTTGGATGCATATCAATTGCAAGATATAGCCCATACTTGGTTTAAGTAGTGGAAAGTTGATAGAGGTATTGATGCAGGGCCTATAGAATGGGAAGATTTTGCCATGACTTTCTTGGACAGATTCTTTCCATTAGATTTGAGGGAGGCCAAGGTGTTAGAATTTATTAATTTGAGGCAAGGCAGCATGAGTGTGAGGGAGTATTCTCTCAAGTTTACTCAATTAGCTAGATATGCTCCTCATATAGTGGCTGATAGTATATCTAAGATGAGTTAGTTTGTGTTTAGCGTGTCTGATAGTATAGTCCAAGAGTATAGGACTGAAATGCTAATTAGT
>NW_025890520.1:0-4866 GCF_002878395.1 Capsicum annuum | reverse complement strand
TAAATTCATAATAAGGAAATAGTGAAATGATAGTATAAATCAAGGCTTAACAAATTAAATCATCATACTCTCATAATCAAATACTTTTTGGACATAATTATATCTCAACATCATACACATATCGGTGACATAATCCCATAGCTCATGGACAGTAATATAAGATATAAAACCATATTTCCAATTCATGGTAAAACATGTAAAATCTCATGTCAATGTAATTCAACAAAAATATCGGCACAGGATCGAATAGATAATCTTGTTCAAAGCCCCACATACCTAAAAATGGAAGATGAATATGAAATTTTGACTCCGAAACTTTATTCACGAAAATAAAAGGTGCTTCTCGAAGACCTTAACATGATCAACTCAAATCCCAAATTAATTTGAAATTTCTACGGTTCAATCAAGAGACATAGAAGGATAAAATTTAGAGTAGTAGGGTTGGGGTTTGAGCCTTAGCAAATTTTGGAGAAAAATGAGCTATTAAATGCTCTTAATGGACTTAAATCCATGGTTTACCCAGATGGATTGGAGTTGGAATGACCAAAACACCCTTAAAAATCAAATAATGTCAAATCTGTCCTTTGGTGGACTATTTTGATAGGCTGAAGTAGATCGACCATAACTTTTTTCTCCGATGGAAAAATTGGATGAAACCAATTTCAGTGGAAAGAGGACTTTCAAAGATTTCTGTTGATATATAGTGGCTCACCTAGATTATTATGTACAAGAAGTTATGATCATTTGAAGTTAACCCTAAAATTCACCTGGCCTCAGTATTTTTTTCCTGCACATTTACTGTTCACCACTATTCATGGTTATATTGGAATGATCATAACTCATCGCTTGAGTGTCTATTTTGGATGATACACATATCGTAGGAAAGATTATTCGATGACCTACGCAATGACGGGTCGCATATCCAGAAATTCCACATAAAAAAATTATTAATCATGATAAAGAATAGAATTCAAGACATTTTTGTTTGATATCTTAACGAAAAATTTTTCTGGGGTGTCACAATGGTCCAGTCGTATGCTGACCAGTATTGGTTGGTGGGATTGATGTAGTTACTGGAATGGGTAGGATTTGGGTGGTATGAGTCATATAGTTGGGTACAAGTTGTTTGGTTACTTCACTTAACCTTATACTTGGTAACTTAAGTTGGATTTAAATACGAGTGGCTCACTATGTGTCGTAAGATAGAGTAGGTGTCATACCCAAGACTCGTATGGTGGTCAGTGTTCAAATCTCCTAGATTTTATTATGCCAGGGGTACGATTTATGGGTACCAGTTGTACACTTGAATACGACATAGGTTTGGTTTTGTCATACCTTTAACAGTGTTGGTTCCAAACGGTAAAGCCTAGGGTACAATAGGTGGGTACCACTCATACAAGTTAGGTACGACTCAAAAGGGTCAGTCGTACCCTATGACGAAAATTTAATGTAGTTTAAGTGAGGGCAATCTGGATATTCCCTACTTATCCTAATAAGATCCCATGGCTTATATTGAACTTGGGAGGTTATTTTCCCTATTATTCTATTCTTAAACACTTACAAAACACTCTTAAATCCTCTCTAGAGTTCTTGGCAAAGGAAGCTAGGATTTTAACTTAAAGAGTAAGTTGGGGATTGTCTTGGTGATTTCTCTCCATCATCATCTTGGTTTAAGGCATGCAATTTTTCCCTTATTGTTACTTCCAACTAAAGTCATGTTATATTGTGTTTTAAACATGGATTATGAATCATAAATGGTGAATTTCAAAATTAATGTTGAGGGTCTTGATGCATATTGTTGGGTCTTGGTTTAAACAATATTTTTATATGGTTTTGGTAATGGTTTGCACATATGGGTGTTAGTTGGTTATGGTTTAGCAAATGGGTCTTGAGTAACCCTAATTATGATGGTTTATACTTTGATTTAGGTCTTGCTTAAGGTATGCCCTGAACATGTTTGATAAAATGCCTAAAAGAATGTTTTCACTGTATTGTTGAGCTTTTATTGGAACTCTTGCATGGTTTACTTTGGTAATGGAAACCTAAATAGATTTGGATGGTTTTGCATTGTCTAAATGGTTTGAATTATATAAATGCTTTAAATATTTGGAATGGTTTAAATAGTTTTGTAATGGTTTGGCTTAATAAACATACTTGTGGGGTACATGGGAATCCCCCAAGTTCATTGGATAATATGATCTATGGGTACATGGGAATCCCTTGATCTCAAAAAGGTTTGGCTAAGAACAATACTTGCAAGTTATTGTTGGTATGACGATACCACTACTAATAACTTTGGTTAATAATAATGGAATAATGGTTTGATTGGAAAATAGTTTTAATTTGGCTTAGAGAAACGAGGTGTGTAGCAAAGCCGTAGAAGTTGGAGGTCTCGGGGGGATCAAAATTGGAAACTCATATTTGTCGATGTGAGGTTTGGTCCAAGTAACCATGTGTATGATGTCACACTTTGTATATTGGGGGATGTACTAGTCATCCCAAGTTTTCTTCCCTGGTCGTGCAACTTCACGTACTGGGCCCTTTCAGCTGGGAGAGCTGGACCCATATAGCCTATGGGTGTTTTTGGGCGGCAGAGCTACACAACCCATGTAAAGGTTTTAATGCTATGATAAACTCAATTCCCTTTCCCGAAATGGTTATATATATATGTATGGTTTGAGTGCATATGGATGGTTTTAATTGGTTTTATAAATGGTATTATTTTTTCCTTATCCTAAACTCATGCTAGAGTTCACCCGTTAACTCATCTGTGGGTAGCTGTATCCTCATGCAATGCAGTAACAGGCCATTCTACTCCTTCTGCTTAGCATTCAGATGTTCAGGGGGGTCAGCTTTGGATTAAAGTGGTGAGCTTCCATCTATTCGGAAGGCTCAATTTCATGGATGTTATTTCATACTCTGGATTATTTATGGATATTTATTTCGGCTATGGTAGGGGGCATGTCCTAACTGGATATCTGTATTCTTTTGGTTAGAGTCTTTTGTGGAACTACTATGGATTGGAATGGGCGGAATCGGTATTGGGCCTTACCATTTGTATTGATATTGGGGATGATATCGATTAATGATATTGTTGGTTGTTCCACCCTCTTTTATTTTGGGATTATTTAATTATTAATGGAATTTATTTGGTTATGGTTGAATCTATGGTTAGGTTTGGCTTGGTATAGTTGGACGATTGGTATGAGATGGTTGAAATCGGTTGGGTTGGTTTCGATAATAAACCTATCCCAGAGTTTACAGTCTAGATAGTTACGCTCTATTTTTGTATGTTTGAAATTCAGCCAACTCAGGAAAGGTGGCTAGAGGTTGGGCTGGGTAACGGGGGTGGTATCTGGTCCCAGTCAGACTTGGGATGCCTATTACAACAAGGCCCTTGGTTGGGTCGGGTCAGTTTCCCTACTCTCTCTTAGTCAAACCCCATCTTTGTCCAACTGTGTGATGAGGTAATACCATTGAAGAGGTTTGATCTTTCCTATAGTAAAAATTGGGTAGCTGAAAATTTACATCTGCTTGCATATGATCTCAAGGAAAGATCAGTTAGTGAAAAAGAAAAATAGTAGGTGAAAATACTAATGTGGCAAAGGATGGAGAAAGTGTGTTACCTACAAATAAGGAGGATGAGGATGAACCACCTCTGAGATGGCATATGAAAAATCATAGAGTTAGTAAAGGCAAGGAGAAAGTGATTGATTCTGGTACAAAAGTTGCTAGATCCTATTCTACTAGGGGATATGAAAAGAAGTAGTTAGCTGATGCTATGAAGACTAGAAAGTCTTCTACTACAAATAAAAGAAGTATAAAAAGGTGGTTGTAGTAAAGGGGAAGAATATTGAAGTTGTAGAGCTTAGAGAGGATGAGAACATTGACCCTGATGTTGCTACATCAATAGAGTAAAGAAGACAATAAATTCATGTCTCAGGAAGGACCAGGTCCTCCCTTTCAACGTCTGGTGGCCTTGTAGGAATTAAATAGAAACATATCATTGTGAAAAGGAAGATAGTCTCTGAGGGAACTAGTCCTATAAAGAGAAAAGTCATTGAAAAAAGGAAGTCAAGTAGTGATTTCAAGAGAATAAGAACGGAGGAAGAAAAGAAGGTTAGATTTAGAGAGCAAAGGAATGAAGTTTTAAAAGCACATAAATTATTGTCTGGGAGAGTGTTTGATCCCAGGATTTGTGAGAAACCTGGCATGGATGAATTGGTAGAATATGTGAAACACCGAGGATGGTTACACCTCTTGGAGGAACCAACTCCCATGGTTTTTGAAGAGGAGGTGAGAGAATTTTATAATACAATAAAGTTCTCAGATGAAGGGTTAAGCTTGACTGCCAAAGTTCAGGGAAAACAAATTATTCTAGATGAAGTGTCACTAGGGAAAATCCTAGATGTGCCTGTTATAGAGGTGAGGATTGTTGTAAAGCAACAACCCCAACTGAGTCCTAGATGGATGCTTCTAAGGTAGGAGGAAAATAATTAGCATGTGTGAGAAAAAAATGTCTCACAAGTGAGTTTCAATTGGTATTTGAATTTGTAAACAAGGTCCTTTTGCCCAGATCCGAGAAAAGGATCAATGCCTCTACTGTTGATTTATTACTGATTAAGTGTTTGAGCAAATTTGAGCTAATAAGTCTCCCTACTCTTATGGTAGAGAACATGAACAAAGTTATTGTTGAGAAAGAAGGAAGGCATGGGATGTTATAAATATACTTCTTGAACAAAGTATTCAATCACTTTGGAGTCATCGAGACTAAGGGAACACCTGGAACAGTCAAAAAAATATTTAGTCTGACTACTTTGGTAGAAAATGAGTGCATAAAAGCAAAGTGGGAACAGTTTCCCAAGT
>NW_025890519.1:0-1886 GCF_002878395.1 Capsicum annuum | reverse complement strand
TCAAACTTCCATGGAAAATCTCAAATCACATATGCATGGTTTCAACCATTGAAGTATATAGGCAAACAATTCCCATGACATAAAGAAAATGACTTAGAAATCATATTGAAAGCAAGATATTAATATTTGATTGAAAATCCCCATTTAAAAGCATGAATGTTCATAAAACTACACCCATGAGATTTTAGGATAACCCCACGTACCTCTATTTCCAAGGATAATAGATGTTTCTTGAAGCTTGCGGCTTGGTGATTCCAAATATGTAATTATCTTTGAAAACCTACGGTCAAATCTCAAACTATTTGGGTTTTTATTTTGAAACCCTAAGGATAATCTTGAGCACTTTTGATGAAAGAATATGTATTTTGGGGTCCTTGGAACTAGATTTTGTGTTTTAGGGCTAAGTAAGGGTGGAAAAGGACCACTTTGTCCTCAACACGGAGTGTTTAAGTCACTAGATTTCTTTACATAGGTGCCGCCCATCCCATTGCCTATGTTCACATAGGCGCCGCCTAGGCTATCACCTATGTTTACATAGGAGCTGCCTAGGATATCGCCTATGTTTACATAGGTATTACCTAGGCTATTGCCTATGCTTTCCAGTAGCCATGGGCGATTGGTTAGGCGACGTTTATCACTTTGAAAGGCCATAACTTCTTGCTCGGGTGTCGGATTTTAGCCAAATTGGTATCATTGAAAAGATAACTCGAATACCTATTATTTGACACATAGTAGGCTTCCTAATTCGACATATACATAGAGTTATGGTCGATGGAAGCTGACACACTTTACAACGTCCACTAAAATTTAGTCGATCGAAATAGTTTCAACTCATCCTTGAGTTGAAGGACCTCTATGGTCTAAATTCAAGCTTTAGTGGATTCACATGCTACACAATAATTAACATGCCATATTGGCATAGGATTTTATGGCTTTGGAATTAGCAACGCATCGAAATCATGGTCTATATTGTAGCCCGAATTGCGGGGTGTTACAATCTGGTGCATATCCTATCAGTTGATAGCAGTCCACTTTATAGTGTCCCTTAAACTTGCAATGATCACAAAATGCATTGAGATTGTAGTTAGGATTGTATTTCCTTTTAAACCTTGTGTTTCCAGTACCAGACTTTGCATACATTGCATACATTGCTATAGCATCAGCCTCTCCTAAACCTTGATTTTTGTTAGCTACAGAACCAAGCAGACCAACTGCATTAGAGGTAACTGACATAGCTCATTGGTTTTCATCACTCATTACCATTGCATACGCTTGATTAGCACTTGGTATAGGACTCAACAATAGAACATGACTTCTTACTTGAGAGTATGACTCATTCAGTCCAATTAAAAACTGATATAGTTTTTGTCTTTGTAAGTATTGGATGAAGTCCTTGGACTTATCACAATTGCAACTAGGTGCTGGAATCATAGACTCAAATTCATCCCAAAGATCTTTAAGCTTTGTGTAGTACACTGATTGAGTGCCTTGATTACATGTGGCAATTTCTTGATGAATGTTGAATGGTCGAGATCCATCAATTTTTTCAAACCTTTCTCTTAAATCTTCCCACACAGCCTATGCATTTGTGTCATAAGCAACACCTCCTATAAGATTGCTTGCTACCAAGTTCATCAGCCATGACAACTCCCACTGATATAGTAGACTCTGGTACAGACTCTTTCCTACATGTACCATCCACTAACCCTAATTTGTTCCTTCCCAACAATGCAATTCGCATGGATTTACTCCATATAGTGTAGTTCTCACTTCCTTTTAATTGAAATGAAATAATCGATGTTCCACTAACATCAGTCGACTATAGGAATAGTGGATGAGTGTAATCTATTTGTTGACCTGTTGTTGCGATACTAGCATTTCCTATT
>NW_025890518.1:0-3221 GCF_002878395.1 Capsicum annuum | reverse complement strand
CAGTTAAATGTTTTTAATATTGTACTTCATTAATTTTTTTGAAGTTTATTTTCAACTTTACCAATTCAGGGGTTTTCCATTTTTATTTTTTTTGCATGTTCAAATTATAGTATTGTTCAATCTTATTCAAGTTAAGTAGTTCATTTTTTCGTTATTTTTCATATGGTACAAGTTAGATCTTTGATTTTCTTATTTTGTAGTTTGATATAACAATACTATTAACTTAAAATAGTATTAATTGGTAATGGATAATCCTCTAAGTTTTAGTTTAGGAATTACTCAGTTAGATGCAATTGTAGAAGATATTCCACTTGGATTTGTTCTTGCTACATTTGATGAACAGGATCCTGATTGGGCAGAGAATCGCTCAAAGCACAGAAACGACCCCGTTACAATGAAGAAATTGTGGGATAAGACTGCTTCTAAATCTAAGAAGTCTACTTCAAAAGCAAGTAAAAAGAAAGTTAATGATTTCGGTCAACCACGTCTGTCAAAGGTATTTATTATGAGTGTATGTATAATTTGACACATGTATAATAAGACATGATACATTACTGTTTCATCACATGAATGTATAATATAGTTGTTCTGAAATATTATTCTAAAGGTTATACATTCTAATAAAGCTGATATTAATTTTTGAAATGTATAAGTTACCCTCATACATATGTAGTTTTTGTTTATGTTTTGGTCTGATATAAATTGTTAGATGTATACATAACCATCATACATTTGTATATGTTGTTCAATTATGGTACTTTTTGAAATTTTTATGTGTATAAGTTACCCTCATATATGCTTACATGTATTTTCTTTTTGAGTATAATAAGAATTTGTTAGATGTATAAGTAACCATCATACATGTGTATCGATAGAGTGGTTAGTGTTAGATTTTATTATACATTAATGCAAGTGATTTGTTAATGATTAAGTAACCATCATACATGTCTAACAGGTTATATTAATTTTAGATGTATAAGTTAACCTCATACATGTGTTACTGTAGTGTATATGTTGGACTGAAATTATTATACATTTAAAACATTTAAATATCAATGTATAAATAACCCTCATACATAACTAACGGTTGTTTAATATGGGTCTGATTTAGTTATTGAATAAGTAACCATCATACATGTTTAACAGATTATATTAATTTTGTGATGTATAAGTTAACCTTATACATATGTTAATGTAGTGTACATATTGGATTGTATTTATTATATATTTAAATAAGTTACCCTCATACATAACTAACAATTGTTTAATGCTGGTCTGATTTATGTTATGAAAGTATAAATGACCATCATACAATCAGTAACTGTTAGCTAATTATGTTATGTTTTTTTTCCAGGGCATTGAATACCGAATTGATAAAGTCCCACCACACCCATTGCATATGGTGAGCTTATGTAACTGTGTTTTTCGGGGAAGAGATAAAGAAATATTTTTGAGAGAATGTACTTGGAGCATTTAGAAATAAGATTTTTGGCATATTTCTGGATTTGCGATGGTGCAACTGGATAGGATAGATTTCAAAATGCCTACTCATGCTTGAAATTCAGTAGGATAACAAGGATGAGCTTTATGTTTGGGTACAAGGGGAAATCCTCAAATTCACAATGCTTGAATTTGCCATTATTACCGATTTGAAGTGTACCGATAATATTGATGATTATATGTATATTTCATCATCGAAATCAACGTTGATGTTGAGGTATTTTCCTGAAAATAAAGTAGCAATAACTCGGTCAAAACTAATAACATGAGTGCAGATGGAAAACTTTGATAACACTGAAGATGCTCTGAACCTAGCGATATTGTTCTTTATTCATACATTCATGTTTTCTCAACATAAGGAAGAACCAATAAGTTTTGCAAACTTTTAGATTATCAAGGATGGTTGGTATATTCACTTTCCATGGGGGAAGGTCACATTTGAAAAGTTAATGAGTTCCTGGCAGCAGGATTTCAATACTGTGAAGCAGTTATATTCATTGGGTGGAATACCGCACGTTCTAAATGTTTGGATGTTTGAGTGCTGCTCCGAGGTAGAATAAAAAACTGTTGTCCGTAAGAGAAACTTATTCCCAGAATGCTAAACTGGTCGGTGGAGTGTATAAGGCCTAAGTATGAATCTTTTATGTTTGGCATGTTCAGTAAGGTAATTGTTTAACTTTGTACTTATTTTGTTTATTCAAGTCGTTTTATTTATGTGAAAATATTTTATTTTGAAATTATTCTTTCCAGCATTCATACAAGAATATACAACCTACAACCGAAGAAGTTAATAGGTTGAATTTTTCCTTTTCAAAAGATTTCGAGACATGTGATCCAACAACTTATGCTTCAACATCCGATTCTAGAAAGTTGAAAAGGACAGCAGATGAACTTCAACTGCATGTTGGTACCATTGCTGAAGAATTTGGTGATTTCATCACTATACCGCAGCGGAAAATCCTCATAAAGGCTGGTTTTGAATCGCCTGTATCACCTGGCCAACCTTTGAAGAAAAGAAAGATTATCATGTTCGAGTAAGATAATCAAGCGGTGATGGATGAAAATACATCTGGACGTGATCATGCAGTACATCATATGTCTGGTTTGTATAGTGAAACGCATAAGGATACAACAGACAAGGGAGAAATTGGTGTTTCTGAAATTCAACTTCATCATCATGGAGAAATTGGTGTGTTTCCTCAGAGTCACCAGCACAATTTTGTTCCTTCATCTTCCACACAGCCTGAAGGGACTTCTAAATCAACTTTAGATAGTGATGAAATAAAGAATTACATCAACAAATGTGTAAGTTTAGTTTCTTTATCATACATTTTTTTTAATAGCATGATGTGTTTCTACTAACTTTTTTTTCTTTACGTGATAAGTTTGCTGAAAAGATGGCCGAACTGGTTACACTAATATAAAAAATACCTACTGAGGTCGTCAAAGCATTGAAGAATGAAGAAAATAAGCAATCACAGGTATACCAATTTAATTTCATTATTTTCTGTATAGCGTTGATGAAATGTTCATACATTCAGATTGTTCGTGTTATATAGAAGGACAAAATTGATGGACAACAACAAAGTTAATAAGAAGGATCCAACAAACAGGAGCGACCACATAAGGAGGATATGTAGGTACTTTTTGTCAATTATGTTGTTCGTTTACTATAAATCTACATAATTACCTTATCAAAAATAAATGTTGTTTCTTTTTTA
>NW_025890517.1:0-1836 GCF_002878395.1 Capsicum annuum | reverse complement strand
ACAAGGCATAGCTTTAGCATGGGAGATAACTTAAACACGTGAATATAGCATGGGATCAATCATTTATATCACAAATAAGTCACAATTGCACAATTTATTCACTTAAGCATTTTATCAAACACCTTGAAGGCGTATTCTTGTACTTGGGCATGGACAATGTGGTAAAGCGTCATGACTATCAAATTTAGTTCATAATTCAAGAATTTAACATAATAGGATTCAAATCCAACATACATACTATAATAATACTGTGGAACACAATAAAGATTTCAACCAAGAAACCATACATTAACATTAACATGGATGAAATACAATCCACAATATGGAAATCACATTTCATGATTTAAAATTGGTTTCTTGGACTTCAAGGATGAAAGGGATCCTTGGATGAACACTTTACATACCTTAGAACGTAGATACCTAAAGGTTCTTGAAAAAATTCTTGAGTCTTGTTCTTGAATTTTGTAACTTAGGGTTTCTTGCTTTTGAGAGAGAATGAACCTTGGGGAAACTTGAGTGAATAATGAAATATTTAGGTCATTTAGGGATTAATTTTGTTCTTGGGGATAACCTAGCCCATGGGAAAGGTCTAAGATGCCCTTGGAATTTAAAATCCCGTAACTGGAATGTGGATTAAGGCCTTACCACACCGCGGTGGAGTGGCCATTGCTATACTCACCGCGACGCGGCTTAATCTCGGTGAGCTACTGGTTGGTGACAATTTCTGATTTGAGACTCACCACGATGCGACCTAATCGTGGTAAGCTATTAGAATTGGACAATTAACAAGTTGGCTGTGTACCATCGGTCATGGCTTCGCTATTAATGGCGTCGCTAGTGGCAGATTTTTGGGGATGATTTTCCATCAGATCTTGAGCCAAGTGTGACTGGTAATAGTGGATCTGGGTCGCCGACCAATGGTGGATGGCAGTGGCCGGATGGAGAGATAAGCCTGGTGGTTTTTCTCTATTTTACGGCGAAGATAGTCGCCGAAATAGCGACAGGGTGGACTGTTTTGGGAGTTTTTCGATGAATCCAATTTTGATAGTCACCAAAAAGAGAGGAGAGAGGGAGGCGATGCCGACAATGGAGGTAAGAGGGCGGTGGCAATGGTATTTTCAGCGAAACCTCATCGGAAAATGAATTAACCTCCTATTGTTTTCTCTCCATTTCTAATCTCTTTTATTATTTTATTTTTTTACTTTTTTCTACTGTGTTGGCATGTGTATGTGTTAATCTACTGTACTCATGGAGAAATAGGAAGAAGGAAACTGTATGAGTGGTTGTGAAACTCTGTAAATGTATTTACTACGTCTATTTTCTTTCCCTAACACATCCACTGCTTTTGAACTTAAACTTTGTTATTCACATCTATTAAACAAAATATCATGCATAAAAAATTAGAGTAAATGCATAATTACCCCCCTAATGTTGGCCGAAATTTTTAAAAAGACACCTAAACTATACTTTCAACCTATTACCCCACGAATCTTACCTAAACCATTGTAAATGCACCATTTTGACCAAAATTTTGACCCTGCGTGTCTACGCACACCTGAAGCACGTGAATGGAAAAAAAATTGAACCAGCGAATTAAAATATGCCACGTGTAATAAAAAGGACCCACTTTTTAAATTTTGTATTTTAGATTTCCTTTTTCTTCATTTTTCATCTTCTTTCTTCATTTCAACTTCTTCATTTGCCATCTTCTTCATTTTTTTCTTCATTTTCTATCTTTTTCCTTTGTTTCTTCTTCTACTTCCTTCTTCTTCTTCTTCTTCTTCTTCTTCTTCTTCTTCTTCTTCTTCTTCTTCTTCTTCTTCTTCTTCTTCTTCT
>NW_025890516.1:0-1162 GCF_002878395.1 Capsicum annuum | reverse complement strand
TGCAACTTTCTTCACTCCCTCCAGGTGTTGCTTGTTTGCAACATCTGTAGACCGTACGCTCATATTTTTCTCCTCAATACAAATTTCTAGTTCCTTTGAGTTAATTTGGAGTTCATATTTCAGAGAATTTATTTCCCTTTCACATGACTCGATATTGCTCTTCAACATCTCAATTTCTGCTTCAGCTTGGGCTTTTTCTTCACTGAGCTGTATCACCAAGCTTGAACGCTCCTGGAAACACCTTGAGAGTGCAGAATTTTCCGATGCAGACCTGAGTAACTGTTGGTCCAGGTTAGCTAATTTTGCTTTAAACTCATGCTTCATTTTGTCAAACTGCTTGGTTTTATTCTGAATCACATCATGCAGCTTCTGTTTATGTTCTTCTTTCAAATTTTGTATCTGCCGCATGCACTCCTTCAGTGCACCATCCAGATGTAATTTCAGTGCACCATCCAGATGTGATGCCCTGTCTTCAGCAGTAAGCTTCAAAAGAGTAACGGATTCCAGGTGATTTTTCAGTTTCGCGGCTTCTGACTCAGCTTTTCCCAACCTGTACAGAGAGATGTGAATAAAAGAATTCAGTACCAAGTTGCAAAACACTTGTTGCAAGAAAAACACAAGTCAATAAGGAACATCACCTGAGACGGCTTCTTCAGTAACTTCAGCGTATTGTTTTACCAGGTTTTCCTTATTAGTCATTTCTGACTGTGCAGCAGCCAACTTTTCATTCAATTCCTTGACTTCATCCTCTAAGCCACTCACTTGTTCCTTAAGAGACTTAACTTGATCCTCCAGTCCTGTCAAATGTGAATAAGATTCAACGGAAATTTTCACATATTTAGGTTTCTTGATTTCCTGTTTACCCTGAAATATAACGGAAACCAAAACATAACTCACCAAGACTAGACAAATTGAATAAAGCTCTCTCACAACGTATTATTGTAAAAAAAAAAATTGATTAACTACCAAACTAAAACTATGTCTTTTCCTTTCTAGCACCAATCACATTATATTGAAGAGAGAAACAAAATTAACATAACTAAATTAGAACTTATAATTTGTGAGGGTAAATATTAAAGACTACCACCCATCAATCTCAACCTATAGACGTAAGGCTCACAGTTTAGATAAATGGAGAAGTTCTTTGCTAGTATTGACCAAA
>NW_025890515.1:0-1134 GCF_002878395.1 Capsicum annuum | reverse complement strand
AAATATAACTTTCTTTTACCAATCCACACTTGCTATCTACTTTGAACCAAGAGGAAAATCACCTTAGTCTTGCCCGTAAAAACTCATTATCGAGAACTCAAAGAACTGAAGCTAGCCCGCTGAAAGTCCATACGAACAATATGAGAATAAGCTCATAAGGCGCTATCTGGCTTACAAATGAAGATAATCAAGGAATATAATTCATGGAAATGCTACAACCATTTTGGATGACAATCCAAAATTGGAATCCACAAGATCAAAGCGTAACTACTCATCACTGAACATTTTGCTCCTGAATGTCTCATTAATTGAGAATTAAGCCATACTGAATCTAACTCGAGTATACCACTCCCACTGGGTATATCATCCAAAATTCCCAAAGAAAACTGGAAACTCTAGGTCAAAGCTAAAAGAACTAATACTAGGTCCATGGGCTATCATCTGAACACTTATCAACTATAATTCGTTCGAAGTCGAGAAGACCTAATGGACAACCACGGAGTAGGCTCAACCAGCCTATAAATAAAATCTGAAGTGAGACAAGTCCAAAACAAAATTTGCACGCAATATCTATGACACTAAGCTAAAATCTTAATACTGAATTTGAATCACTTAGTCTCAACTACCCAAACCAAACCTGAAGACAGGTAGGCATTCATACTCTAAATCAATCATAACTTCTGAATTGCCATTCCAAGGCGTCAAGTAAAAACTAAACCAATAAGCCTATATCATTTCCAACCATTTAAATTGACTTTAGTGTCCAAATCTAACATATCCAAAATAAATCATAGCAAGCCACAATTCTGACATATCTGAAGAACAAAAAAACACCACAGGGATAACCATCGACTGAAAACACAAGCAACCAAATCTATATCAACTAAAGGGTATGAAATATAGCCACAAAATAGAAACCATTCCAAAGGATAGACCACCAACTGAAAATACATATAACCCATTCCATAATCGCTGAAGGGCATAAATTATCAAAATATACTCAGAAACTCCTCAAGGATGCAAACCACATCAGTAAAGGAAAAAATCTAGCAACTCGAAGAAATATAACTTTAGCCAAAGGCTAACCGATCCAATACTCCATCTCAGAAAGAATAGCCGTAGACACCTATTATC
>NW_025890514.1:0-61321 GCF_002878395.1 Capsicum annuum | reverse complement strand
AGGAAGAACAAAAAAAAGGAAAAGAAAAAAAAGGAAAAGAAAAAAAAGGGAAGAGAAATAAAAAGGAAGAACAAAAAAAAGGAAAAGAAAAAAAGGGAAGAGAAATAAAAGATAGAGAAGCGAGAAAATAAAGAAGAGCGACTATAAATTGTATTTAATTAGCAAGGGACACTATTAATAATAATTAATTAAAATTTAAATTAAATAGAATTATTAGGGGCTTATTTTTGCTAAGTCGTATATTTATCCCACATAAATACTTATTTTGTTCCATTTTCTAACTATTGCACACTACAAAAGGAGTGGAATCACTCTCTCCATTAGGCATTGCAGAATAATTCAGATAAGAAATACTTTATATGTTTCTATTTATTTTTCTGATTTTAATTTGACTCAAAATTTAAGAAAGTAAAGAAAACTTTTGAAACTTATCATATCAAATTAAAGATATGTTGAATATATTAAAATATCATTTGTTTTTATAGTCTTAAACATGTCATGTGAAAAGTTGAAATTAAAGAGTTATTTTAAAAAAAAGCATTTCTTTTAAATGGATCAAAAATAAAGTGACACAAATAAATTGAAATTGAGAACATATCATAGTTAATGGAGTAACAACATCATCTCATAAATTATTTTTTAGAGAGATTTGGAGGCAGTCACTCCATCTCATATTACTTGTAAATTTTCCTCTATATAAAATCATAAAAAAGAAAGATTTTCTTACTAGTTTATATTTTAACTCTTTTAATACACCCTTTTCTGTTTGTTATCCATTAATACCAAGATTAACAATAGAGCAACCTTTTTGAAACCTTACAATATTTATATTTCCACAAAAAATTAATAAAATAAAAATAATTAATTCTATCGTAATTTTATAAATTGAGTAACAAATAATCTCTCTGTTCCTTTTTAGTTGGCATGTTTCATTTTTTGAGAGTCAATTTGTCTAATTTTTAAAGCTAATTTAGAATAGATTAATTCAATATTTTAAAATTTAGATATTCCAAACTACAAAAAAATACTATAAATTGCAATTTCCTTTTTGCTCAATATGATATAAAAATACATCTTAAAATGCTAATTAAGATTTGTATCTTTTGACTCTAAAATAGAAAAACTATGCTAATTCAAAATGCACCAAGGGAGTAATTTCAAATAAATATCGTTAATTGTACAAAGAAAGTGCATGGAGAAGAAATCCTTAAAGATGTCTCTGTTGGTTAAATAAAGGTGAAATTATCGTCTAGACCCTTGTACTTGTCTGAGTTTGTAATTTGGACATATCTACTGACCCATTTGTCATCTAAACCCTTAAACTTGACCAATAATAAGTTTTTAAACCTCCAACCATATGTGTAGCTCACTCTTCCTAAAATAAATGACGTGTCATGTCTACGTCACATAAATTAATGTCATCTCATAATAATCTTCATTAATCATTTTTGAAAATTATTAATCACTAATATTAAATAAAAATTAAAATAATAAACTAATTTTTTTTTTAAATCATCACCTTCCTCCATCTCCCCCAACCCATAACCACCGATACCACCATTCCCACGACCACTATCACCACTATCTCCACTCTTCTGACCTACAACCATAGACACCACCATCTCCACAATCACCAATTCATAGTCTTCCATTAATAATTTGTTGGATCTTTTATTCTTGCTCTACCAACAATATCAGAAAACACCAACAACCTTCGATCACCGCCAAACTCCTCACGCCATCTTTATTTTATTTTCTCATTCACTCAGAAATTAGAATAACAACCAATAATCCATCCATTAGTAATAGTATAAAACACCCACCTCCATTTTTATCTTCCCTGTTCCACATCA
Organism: Capsicum annuum; assembly: GCF_002878395.1. Classification (NCBI taxonomy): domain Eukaryota; kingdom Viridiplantae; phylum Streptophyta; class Magnoliopsida; order Solanales; family Solanaceae; genus Capsicum; species Capsicum annuum. The sequence goes on along the minus strand of NW_025890514.1, from coordinate 59,468 downwards.
ACACAGCCGACCACTGTTGATTGGTGAACTAATGCCACCCTTAACCTCTTATCCTCCTTTCCTCTATTCTTATTCTCCACCAACAACACCACGAGAAATCTCCATTAATCCTTTGAATCACCAACTCAATCACCTTTGTCATTGATGCCTTCGAAAAACCACTACTAACCCGTGAACTAGTTCTATTCAAATTAACTGACACGCCATCTGAACTAACTCTTCCTTAATTAAAGTTTTTTGTTGTGAAAATAAGAGAAAATTTAGGGGGGTGTAACATTTTTTTAACTAAATATTTTTGTGCATACGCGTCATACATGCGTGAAATCATTCATTTATTCCAACTCACTCATTAAGTTGCCATCTAAGCTTGGTCAATGATCAGAAGGGTTTAAAATGTCGTGATTTATTGAGTTTAGGGGTTCAAATGACAAAGGTCTAAGTAAAGTTGTCTACTTTACAAACATGGATAAGTACAAGAGTCCATCTGATCATTTTGCTAATGATAACCAATCCCTACGGCACAGAATTGATCTATTGTCTTTTTCTCACCATAATAGTTGTTTGTTATTTTTAGTTTTAAGACTACTAACCATGTCTCAAGAATTGTTCCAATCTCTTATTATAAGGTGGGTCTGGCCCATATAATATATTGACAGTTAAATTTGAGTTTTAAAACTTTTGGGTTCTTGAATACGGTGTTAAATATTAATAATTAAACTTTAAATTTGATTTTCTCTCTCTCCTCTCTCTCTCTCTCTCTCTTTTTATATATATATATATATATATATATATATATATATATATACACACACACATATATATATACACATATGTATACTTTTGGGTTCTTGAATACGGTTTTAAATATTAATAATTAAACTTTAAATTTGATTTTCTCTCTCTCTCTCTCTCTCTCTCTATATATATATATACATATGTATGTATATATACACATATGTATGTATATATATATGCATACACACACACACATATATATATATATAAATTTCAGTATCAATATAAGGTTTATTCAAAGTTATTGATAAACTCACATACAATATGCTACATACATATGTCACTCTATTTTATTTTATAAATAAGGAAGACAATAAAAATGTTGGAATTAAATTCTGAGTTTACTTGTTACACAAATCGTAATCCCTTTCTACCACTTTTTTTTCTTTGTTCTTTTGTAAAAAACACAATCTCATAGAGATAATGACTCTAAATCTGTAGAGCAAATACTGGAGCCACTAACTCAACATCATGAGTTGGATATTTCTTCTCATGAACCTTGAGTTGTCTAAAAGCATAGGAAATCACCTTACCATTCTGCATCAAACGCAACCTACTCCTACTCTGGATGCATCATAATACACCACAAAACCATTGGTACCCTCTAACATAATCAAAACTAGACTAGAAGTAAGTCAGTCGTTCAACTCCTGAAAACTCTTTTCACAAGCCTCGGAACGTTGAAATCTAATCATTTTCTGAGTCAGCCTAGTTAATTGAGCTAAAATGGATGAAAACCCCTCTGTAAATATCTTGTAGCAACCAGCTAAATCCAAGAAACTCCTAATGTCAGATGTATTTGTTAGTCTAGGACAACTCTTGACTGGCTCAATCTTTTGATAGTCAACCTGTATGCCCTTACAAGAAATAATATGACCAAGGATGGAAACTGACCTCAATCAGAATTCAAACTTAGAAAATTTCGCAAAGAGTTGTCTATTAATGAAGGTTTGAAGAGTAATTCTAAGATGACTAGCATACTTATCCTCATTATGGGAGTAAATTAGGAAGGCATCAATGAAAACTATAATGAACATATCCAGATATTGCTTGAAAACCTGATTCATAAGGTTCATAAAAGTTACAAGGACATTAGTTAGTTCAAAAGATATAAGAGAAAACACACGAAAGCACTATTAAAGTTGTTTTGAATTTTCAAAAAGACACTTTAAGTTTGTGAAGGTCCGATCACCCCATTGAACAATTTAAAAGGGGAATAAATATTCTATTTTTAGTCAAAATTAGTTATAAGAAAAAAGTGAAATCACACATAAATTACTATATCTCACATGCCAATTCATTTAATTGTATTAATTTATTATGTTTTTCTTACTTTATTGCTTTTCATTTTTCCTTTTTCCTTCCTCTCTCCTCCATTATTCTATTAACCTCCTTAACTCTATGCATTTCAACATGAAATAATATTCAGTTTTTGCCAACCTCCTACTCACCCCTTTATTTTGTTTTGTTTTTTCTCTTCTAATTAGCTTTAATCTTTTATTATTAATTATTTTATTTTTTGTTCAAATAGAAAGCTAAGATTAGGTGGGTTGACAACTTTGATTGATCTTGCAAATTTTTCTTTAACCCGGTGTTTTTCTAATCACCTTAGTCAACATAGATACTGCTAAATCACAATTAAATTATCATTAAAAATTAAAATTCAAAAATCAGATGTAATTACGTTGATTCAAAACTTTATTAAAACTGAACTTTATTATTTTTTGAACCAAAAAATTAGTTTTATAATAAAAATCAAAAGAAAAAATAGTAGATGTACAATAATGTATCGCTTACAAGTTTAAGGAGAAAGAACTTAAAAAATGAGGAGAAAGAAATAAAAGGAAAAAGAGAAGCAAAAAGGTATTGGACAAATGAAATAAAATGGCGAAGAGTTGGATGAAGAAGAAAAGAGAAAAAAAGAATTCAAAAATAAATTAAACTAAATAAAGTAATGGAAAAATATTTCTAATGAAATAAATGTTGATTCTTTTTAAAAAAACCCAAGCTTTTACTTATTTCACGCTCTCTTGGAGAGTGAAGTACACTTTCTACGTCATATGGGGTCAAAAAGGGTATTTATGATGATTTTATTTAGTTTTGTGAGGTAATAAGACCCCCACAAACTTAAAGTATCTTTTTTAAAAATTTGGAACAAATTTAATGGTGCTTTTTTGTGTTTTACCAAGATATAAGAAGAAACTCATAGTGGTCATACCGAGTTTGGAAAATTGTCTTCGGGGTATCACATTTTCTAACTTTCAACTGATGGTAACTCGACGTGACGTCAATCTTAGATAAGCAAGTTGCACCCTAAAGTTGGTCAAACAAATCATCAATCCTAGAAATGAAAAATTTATTTTTAATATCACCTTGTTCAACTGGCATAATCAATGTCATTCTAAGGTAACCATCTTTCTTATACACAAAGAGGGCTGGAACACCCCACAGAGAAACACTAAGCCTGACAAACCCCTTATCTAAAAGATTTATCAATCGCTCTTTTAACTTATTTAACTCAGCTGGGTCCATTCTATATGACAGAATAAAGATAAGTTATGTATTAAGAAGAATATTTATCCCAAAGTCTATTTTCCTATCGAGATAAACACTAAGAATATCATTGAGAATGAATTTTAGAAATTCATTGACCATAGGAATTGACTGAAGAGTTGGGGTTTTAAAGTAAAATCCTAAACCCTTACTATGTAATAGATATAGCTACTGGAGATTATTTTTATAGATGAGATATGAAATGAAATGACCCTTAGGTACTGCAGAACTACCCCTCTACTCTAAGACTGGTTCATTTGGAAATTTAAAATTTAACAACTCTGATTCTACAATCAACTGAAGCATAAAACAAATACAACCAGTCCATACCTAGAATTACATAAAGTCTATCATACCTAATTATACTAGATTTCTTGTCGTGTGCTTATGATGGATGGAAATAGAACATCTTCGATAGATTCTTCTAGATACAATAGATACTTCGACTGGAGTGGGAACTGAGAAGGGATACAAGAGTTGTTTGGGACTAACTCTAAAATTTAAAGCTACATAGGGATGACAAAGGAAAAAGTTTCTCCAGGATCTATGTAACACCCCAAAAGTCCCTAAGATCAGATCTCAGAATTAGTAAAGAAAACCAGTTGAAACATGCAAATTTACCTCAGGAAGACTTAATGTATGAGATGTACAGTGAGGTCTTAAGTCATCCCACAACTCATATTGAACAGTCCAAGTTAGAACTCAGTGGTGAAGACACCGAACCACTAGTCGTCAAGTGACTCATTCTGACAAGGGACCGGAGAGTTTATATTTCTCTCAAGAGACACGAGTTCCAGCCATGAATCATAGGCTGAGCTTATGAGTGATGAGATGGACCTATTCTCCCAAGATAGAAAACCAGTCTACAATCCACGAGTTCAACATGAGTTGTTGTTAGACATGACGACTCATAGGGTGATCTATGTATCTGTTTTCAGTAAAACTAATTACAATTTTAAAAAGGAGTTTTTGTCCTTTTATTATTTCCTATACCTATATATGTCATTTAAGGCTTCTTAGGAGAAGGTTAAATGGACTTAAGCATTTATTTTCCCCTTATTACTCTTAGACACTCAGAAAATAAAAAAGAGTTATGCTCTTATTCTTTGAAGTAAAAAAACTAAGCTCGTTCCCAAAAGGCTTTAAGAAATCAAGTTCTTAGCAAGAACTCTCCATCTAGGTATATGGGATTTCAAAAATGGATATCTTTTTATCCTTGTGTCCCAAAAAACTTTTAGGTAAACATCAAATTCAGATATTATGATCCTAGGATTCTTATCTATTTTAAGAATTACCTGCTAATTCAATACTCTCATGATAATTATATGATAATTACATGTTTTGCATGATTTTCATATGTTGCATAGTCTAGAGATTTCATGATTTGATACATACATTGATTTTATAGTACTTTCATATGAACTAGTTTACTTTCAGAAAGTCAGATTGTGATGAACACACGATACTAGCATTCTTTGACTCTAGTATAACAAAGTATTATTAGTTTTAGTATATAGACTTATAAAATACCTTTAGTTTTAACTAGGCTCTGACCCAGTTACTAGAATATCAAATTTTGAAAGAGTTATCAATATACATATACTGGTTTAGGAGTATAACTTAGCACCGACTTGGACTAGGGCTTCAGTTTTACCCAAAGTCCTAGAACAACATGCCATAGTAGGTAAATTTATCCCTTTTAGTTTTGGCATCAATTTTATAATGACCTGAATTTTGATGAAATATGTGAAATTTGTATTTTTATGTGATTTGACTATTTTACCCTTCCCCATAGTTTCATTGTGCTTTTTTTGGGGTGTGAGGATGATTGACGTGGTTTCCAATGCATTTTGGTGCAATTTGTGCAATATTTTAGTTTTTGAAGGCTTCGAGATCATTATATGTGACTTCTGTAGATATCTTTTAATCCATGCCACGAATCACAAAATAGACTATCCCAGCAGATTTGGAACATTACTTTTAGGGTAGTAACATGTTTAGTATAGTGTTATCAATTTTAAATCTCATTTCGACCCATATTTTAGAAAGTTGTAATTTTGAGTTTCAGGGGTCAACTTTGTGGAAATGACGTCTTTTCAAAAATTTAATATCACCATTGAGTTTGGAGCATCAAATTTGATAGTTTTGCATAGTTCATTTGCATTCACGGGATTCTGAATGAACCCCGAGGGGCCCGTGGGGACTTGGATTGAACCAAATCCATAGCTGGTGCACCCATTTTTTAATGCACCCACAATCACGAACTAAGTACAGCAATCTCAATTGGGATAGTAGAGATGACGCTGTGATCGTGACCCTTGTCCAAAATCATAACACCTCTATATGTTAGGGTAGTGCGATAGTGACCCGAGGTCTGTGATAGCGGAACCTGGGCATATATATACCTGGTTTCATCATTTTCACTATTTTTTTAAATTTAGAGCTTAGGATTTCGTGGTTATGAGAAAATTTCTCCATTTCTAATCTTGGGTAAGCTCTATTACACTCATTTCAACTAATTTCTTCTATCTTTAACATTAGATTCTTGTTTTAATTCAAATTTGAAAATGGGAATTTATCACGACCTAAATCGGGGCCTGGCCATGATGGTATCTCAAGTCCCATGTGGACCAGATCACCCCCTGAACCTAACTAGACCAAATACACCACACCAAAGGAGGCTGAATTTCAAACGTATAACAAGATAAGAGAATATCAATTTCAAGAGATTAAAATAAGTCTAACCAAAACCAACTAATACCGACATCAACGCCAATACCAATACCAGTACCGATACTGATACTGATACCAATACCTACACTGCCCATGCCAGCAGTAGTTTAACAAAGCCTCTAACCAAAATCAAGAGTGCATAGTTGGGACATTCCCCCGACCATAACAGAAAATAAAATCCAAAGGAATGGTCAAAAGGTAAAGGAAACCATAAACATGAAATGAGGTCTTCCGAAGTATGGAAGCTCACCATTTCAATTTGACTCGCTAGCTGATACCGAATCCAAGTCACTAAGTCAGAAGAGTAGAAGTATGACTAGTTCCTACATCGTGTAGGGATACAACATCCGAAGACGGTTAGCAGGGTGAACGCTAGCATGTAACTCAGGAATAAGAATAACATAATGATATGATCAACAGTTTAAAATTATTCAAAGCCAGTGCACATAATCAAATGCATAAGCATATATATATATACACACATATATCACATTCTGGGATAGGGGATAAGGTTTAACATGTATTTCAAAACCTTAGGTGGATTGTGTAACTCAACCATCATATAATAGTACACACGGGCTATATGGCCTTCAACTCTCACCCCTAGTCAGGCCCCAGTGTGTGTAGCCAAGCGAACAAGAGAATAGTCTTATATATAGCACATAGGTGACTCGAACCCTCGAACAGATACTAAGGTGACTTAAGTACCCGATCATATGATGATATCGAGGGACTCGAACCTCCCTAATCATGAAACAATAATAAGGGGGACTTAAACCTCCCTGTTAACTTTTACCCTCGTGTCGGCAAATACAGTTTCTAATATTTGTCACTCAGACATCGACTTTCACGACTTAGGTACACAACCCTTATTAAAGACCAATTAAAACAATTGTCACACATTCCTATTTAATGAACCACATTACACTTTAATGCATACACTATTGGTATCGTCATACCAACTACACTTTCAAGGTAACACATCATGCCAAAACAATTTCCACTAACTTGGGGAGAACAACTCCCATTGTTCATTAATACATATTGGGGAACACCGACTCTATTTGTTCATTAAATCATACCATTGTATTTCAAATACTTCTTTATATTATGCAATAGTTCAAGATTCGTTCAATTTTACAAATTCCAATAGTTCTCATAACTAGAACCAATTTCACATTATGGGTTTGAGGTTATAATCACTTCAAAGCCACAAGTTTGGGAAAATCACAATTCCCTGGTTCATTCACCATACCCATGCACCCACAAGTTCAAAATCATAATAAAAGCATGAAAATCATATATATAAACCATGATAAACATTGTTCAATTCATAACATTAAAAACCCCAACCTTTGTTTTCAAAACCAAACAATAATCTTATGAACATAAATCACATGCTTTTGCACAATTAACAATGGGGAAAGAGTAACATGCCTGAAATAGTAAGATGTACGGAGAGAAACCACCCTTGAGAGCCCTAATTGATCAACCTCTTGAAACCCTAGCCTTAATTTGAATAGGGAGTTTGAGAGAGAATTTAGGAGTGTTTAATCCATTAAAATGTTAAATGAATACCCCAAAAGTGTTTTATGGATGTGGGGTTTAAAGGGTTTTAAGTGGAAAATGTCTAAAGTTCCCCCAACTTAAAAACAGGTTAAGCATCGTCTTTGGTTACGAGTTGGCCCCTTGACTCGTAGCCATACCTTATGACACATGGCCATGAGTCGTAACCAAGACAGTGACTAGAACCCCCATACACTTCCCACCTTATAACTCCAACCACCCACTCGTAATGAGATCTTACAACTCGTAAAGTTTAGTCTTGAGAAATAGAAAACCTAAATAAATTAAACACTGGACACCTTACGATTTGATCTTAGGACTCATGACATATCCTTATAACTCATAGTGAGCCACTCATACTCAGAGTAGAACCTCCCCTTAGGCACTAGAGAACCTCTTTTCTACTCAATGATTGACACATTAGGGAATTTCAACATAACCTTACGGGTCTGACAATCTGATGAGGCATAGCCTGAGTGCAACCAATCCATCCCTGATAAAACATCAAAATTAACTATGTCTAACTCTATCAGGTCTACCATAGTTTCATTACCACTAAAAAATACCACTTAACTCCTATAGACTCTTTTAGCAACCACAAATTTGCCTACTAGGGTTGAAATAAAAAAGGGATCGGGGATATACTAGGGACCAAAACCAAAATATACAGCCACAAATAGGGTCACATAAGAAAGAGTAGACCTCAGATTAAGCAAACAATACACATCATGAGAAAAAATTCATAACATATCAGTGACAACATCAGGGGATGCCTCATAGTCCCGGTGGGTAGCAAGAGCATACAAGAGATTTTGACTAGTATTGATACTAGAAGAAGAAGCAACATCATTTGTTGTAGGAGCTGATGATGTGGAAACAGGAATCTTATTTGCCGCCAAAGAAACCTTAGAAGGGCAATCCCTCTGCAAGTGACCAATGTGACAATATTTAAAATACTTGATCCTCACCTCTTCACAAAACCCATGATGCACCTTCTCGCAGAATCTATAAGGAGGTTCTAATGGAGTGGTCTGACCCCTACCAGCCTGAGATAGGGCGCCATATGCACTAAATCCACTATCATACTGAGAACGATGATCATCCGACAACTTTGGATAAGGAGCACTAACCGTAGAGTAGGAATTAGAACTCCCCCACTTCTTCTTAGACCACTTTTCACCATCTCTACTACCTTGATGTTGACCTCCACCCTGATAAAAAAATCTAAACTTTTTATTCTACCTTTACCCAATTTTAGCCTAGTTTTTCTTCTCTTCCTCGACTTGTTGCATATACACAACCAATCTGGAGATGTCCATATCCTTGTTTAACATGACAACCTTACTTTCTTAAATCAAATCATGGGATAATCTAGAAGAAAACTTCCTTATTCTAGCCCTTATGCTAGATACTATTTAGGAGTATATCGGGACAACTAATGGAATTTTAAGTCATACTCATTGACCGTTATCCTTCCTTGCTTTAGATTAACAAACTCATCAACCTTTGCCTCCCTCAAATTCTAGGGAAATAAACAGTCCAGAAAAGCACTATAAAAATCATCCCACGGTGTGGATTCAAAATTATCTCTCCTAGACTATTCCCATTCCTCATACCATTGGTATGCTATATCCTTTAGTTAATAGGCAGTGAATCCTTCACCCTCCACAATAGTAGCATCCATAATATAAAAGATATTCTCCATCTTATAAATGAAACCTTGAGGCTCCTCCTCAACCTTAACACTAGTGAATAAAAGAGCTCTCAGCCTCATAAAGTGGCCAACTGTTATGGCCTTAAAAGGAGTAACAAAATACATATGCTTAGACTGAGAAGCTACCAACTGAGCCAACATATGAATATACTAACAAAATTCCATATTTTACACATCATCCTAAGGAGCTTGAGGAGATAAAGAGGGGACCGATGGAACTCCATGAGGGAAATAAGGAACTGGACCCCTTGACCGAGTCTGTATCCCATAGTAGGGTGTGTCCCATCAGAATTATCCTCGAGTGGGATAGAGAATTTTCCATGAGCTTCAGATCATCTGGAAGGCATGATCTGAAAAGCAAACAAATGGAAATTAGAGAGACTCAAGATCTTATACTCTATGGCTTTAAACAGAACAACAAGAAAGGGAAAGATTTCTAAATGTCTCATAGCCTCTCCCTTATATGTATAGTATTCTACACACCCATAAAAGAGAGTTACTCTATATGGATTTATCAAATACCCAATGACACCAAACCTAGGCTCTAATACCACCGTTGTCATGACCCGAACCTGGGCATACCTATGACGTGTATCTCAAGTCCCACGTGGACCAAAGATTACCCCCTAAACCTAATGAAACCAAATACACCACACCCAAAGTAGGTTGAATTTCGAACATATAACAAGATAAGAGAATATCAATTTCAAGATATTAAAATAAGTTTATAACCAAAACTAACCGTTACCGCATCAATGAAAATACCACTACCAATACCGATACTAATATTGACACCGCCCATGCCAACAGTAGTTTAAAAAAATCCTCTAATCAAAACCAAGAGTATTCAGTCGAGACATGCCCCTGACCCTAGCCAAAAACAAAATCCAAAGGAATCATCAAAAGGTAAAGAAAACCATAAACATAAAATAGGGTCTTACAAAGTATAGAAGCTCACCACTTTAATATAACTCACTAGATGATCCTAAATCCAAGTCACTGAGAAGGAGAAGTAGAAGTATGACCAGTTCCTATATTACATGGGGATACAACATTTGAAGACGGTTAGCGGGGTGAACACTAACATGTAACTTGTGAATAAGGATAAAATAATGATATGATCAATAGTTTAAAATCATTCAAATCTAGTGCACATAAGAAAATATATAAACATATATATATATATATACATACACACACATATATCATATGCTGGGATAAGGGATAAGGGATAAGGCTTAATATGTATTTCAAAACCTTAGCCTGGAATATGTAGATCAACTATCATATATTAGTACGCACAGGCTATTAGGCCCCAACTCTCACCACCTGGTCATTCCCAATGAATGTAGCCACACAAACCGAAGAATAATCTAATATATATGCACACAAGGGACTCAAACCCTATAATATATAAGGTAACTTAAGCACCCAATCATATGATAATTTAAGGTGGACTCAAACCTCTCTAATCATTAAATAATAATAAGGGAGACTCAAACTTTCCTAGTCACTTTGATACCCGCATCAAAAAATGCAGTTTCCAGTATTAGTCACTCAGATCTCCACTTTCATGACTCACCTATACAACCATTATTAAAGCCGAATTAAAACAGTTATCACATATTCCTATTTAATGAACCACATTACCCTTTTAGGCATACATTATTGGTATTGTCATACCAACTATACTTGCAAGGTAACACATCATGCCAAAACAATCTCCATTAACTTATGGAGAACAACTCCCTTTGTTCATTAAATCATACCATTGTATTTCAAATACTTCTTTATATCATGCAATAGTTCAAGACTAGTTCAATTTTACAAATTTCCGCAATTCTCATAACTAAAACTAATTTTACACTATGGGGTTGGGGTTATAACATCTTCAAAGCCACAAGTTTGGGAAAATCACAATTCCCTAGTTCATTCATCATACCCATGCACCCATAAGTTCAAAACCATATTGAAAGCATGAAAATTATATATATAAACCATGAGAAACATTATTCAATTCATGACATTCAAAACCACTAACCTTTTTTTTCAAAACTAAATAGTAATCTTAAGAAAAATACTTTAAATCACATACTTTTGCATAATTAACAATGAGGGAAGAGTAACATGCCTGAAATAGTAAGATTTATGGAGAGAAACCACCCTTGAGAACCCTAATTGATCAACCTTTTAAAATGCTAGCCTTAACTTGAATAGGGAGTTTGAGAGAGAATTAGGGACTATTTAATTCATGAAAATATTTAATAAATACCCTAAAAGAGTTTTATAGATGTGGGTTCGAAAGGGTTTTAAGTGGAAAATGTCTAAAGTACCCTAAACTTAAAGGACAAAAAAGCATTATCTTTGGTTATGAGTCAACCCCTTGACTCATACCCATACCTAACGACTCATGACCACGAGTTGTAACTAAGACATTGGCTAAGAACCTTATACACTGCTCATGTTACGGCTCCACCAACTCACTTATAATGAGATCTAATGACTTGTAAGGTCTAGTCGTGAGCAACACAAAACCCAAATGAATTGAAATTAGACACCCTATGATTTGATCTTATAACTCATGATATATCCTTATGGCTTATAGTAAGCCACTTATACTCAGAGCAGAACTTTGCCACTAAGTTTCTGATTTGGTTATGACTAGGGTCCCAGGACCCATAACCATATATCACGACTCATCACCATGAGTCTTTACCAAGGTAGTGAGCTCAAAGATTAAGAATTTTCAAAGGCCGAAATCTGGGGTGTTTCAGAATCAGGGATTTTGGCCTCGAAGGCCCACAATAGTATTTCTTCAAATTAAGCTCCAAATCAATACCTTTTCACTTGAATAATGCTATTAATCTTATAATTACTAATTTTCCTTAATTTTATCTTCAAAATAACTTTGGTTCTTGATTTTTAAATGAATTTCAAAGATTTTTACTCGATAAAGTTTAAAAATAGTTTTTCTTCAATTTGAACCTTATTTTAACTAGTTTTTATTTGTTATATCAGATATAGACTCCTAAAGACATGGGAAATATTTTTTGGAAAAAATTTACAATTTTTCCCTTATTTTTCAAAAACTCATTTCGAGGGTTCATTTTTACCTAGACTTAAAATAAGGAAATATGGGTGTTGTTGACTTTTTTTTGATACGTAGATTCTCTATTTTGATGTTGTAGTTGATTTTGGATATGTTCGTGAGGTAGGATTAGGTTTGTAGTATGGTAGAAAAATTTCGTTATTCAAGGTAGGTTATGAATTAAATCTTTCAAACTAGGTTGGGTAGTTAATTTGTATACAAAATACATGTTAAGGGTGTGGAAAATAATCATGAAAAAGGATATCTTATTGTGTTGTGCCTGCGTGAGGGCCTATATATGATGTAATTGACAGTTTTGATACATTATGTGCTATGTGTGACCGTAAGAGGTCCTATGTGATGTTGATAGCCTATATATATGGGAATAATTATGTTGTGTTTTATGAAAAGCATGTTGTGATACCAAATATTTATAGTGATATATTCATAATCTATTAGCATCGAATCATGTGGAAAATTCATGAATGGTTGGAAATTTTGAGTGGATATTTTTGTTAGTGATTGACATATTAGTTGGTTGTGGAAATACTCATGTGGTTGGTTATGGAACACTCAATGTGGATGGATTTTAGAATTACATCCTCATATCATACTCATTCATGAAAGAAATTACCACCGTGGAAATACTGAAAAATACTGGCATTACCTTTTTATAAAACCCTTTCCAAGGGATGTGTCGGGGAGAATATATTGTGACATCTTGTAAAACCCTTCCTGATGGATGTTCCGGCAAGGATATATGATATATGGATTGTATATGGGATGATGAAACCCCATAGGTCCTATGTCTTCAACCTTTCACTTTGTAGGTGTATACAGAGACTATGCAATAGTCTCGGAGGCTGTGCGATGGCCTCACGGTTGTGCTACAACCTTATGAATCATCATCATCATTATTCTCATTATATTTACTTTATTATGTTTTTGATGTGATTGTATATGTTCTTTTGACTTTTTATCTATCAATTGTTCTATCTTGCTTTACTTGTATGTAATGTTCTCGTATATGTTATTCTCCTTCACTTTGCTTATATGTGGCATAATCGTATAATTGTATTCCTTGATGGTGTTTTTTGTATGATTTGTGGATATTATAGAATTATTATTGTAAATGGTGTGGGCTATAGTTATCGGACATTTTCTAATTGCAGGTGACGTGCCCTAAGTGTGTATTTAATATGTTTTATTATCTTGTTTCCTTGGTCAACCTATGATACTTACTGAGTACAAGTAGATCATACTCATGCCTATTTCTCCTTTTTGGTTTAGGTCCTAGTTTAAGTGTACCTTAGCTTGGTTAATTCAGGCGACTATTGAAGCTTTTAAGGTAGTGGTTAATTTCATGCGTCTGAAGTCACTTCTATCTTACCTATATTAGACTATGTCTTTATTGTATTTCAGATATAGAGTCATATCTTATTTTGGTTGTCCTAGTATTGGATTCTCAAATTATATTAGTAGTTCTTATACTATTGACACCAGGTTTTAGAAATGTATGGAATTTTGGTTTATTTCTTTCTGCATTTATGATATTATAGGGTTTGGTTTAATTCTAGAACCTTTGGGTTATTTTTGTCTTTTTTCACCTTGTGTATCAGTTTGGGTAATAGGCTTACTTGTCAAGGTTCACCGTGTCAAGTGCCATCATGACCCTTATTTTTGGGCCGTGATAAATTAGTATCAGAGCTAGATTTATTGGTCTCAATGGTGTAAGAATAGGAGGTTTAATAGAGTTTCACGGATCAGTATGTAGGCACCCATATCTATCCTCGAGAGGCTATAGGATGTCTTTAAGAAATTTTAATTATTTCATTTCTTATTGTGCAAACTTCTTTCATGCCTTATGTTCTAAGTCATGTTTCACTCTTTTCTATGGAGATTGTGTTGATTAGGTCTTTTGAGATTAGAGATGTAGAGCCTTTATCAAGAGGGCAAGCCTTAAGTTGTGGACAGGCTTGAGAAATTGGACAAGCTCATGGATTAGCCCCATCTAGGAGGAGTGCTAGGGGACTCTACCATGAGCCTAATATTAAGAATCTTGTAGGTATGGGTCCTAATTTAGTTCTATCAAGTTATTCTACCCCAGTATTGGAGGGGTTGTTAGTGCATTTGCTAACTTATTTAGAGGGTTCTCTATTGGTTGTGTTGGGTGTTCCTCTAGTTTTGAGTGTGGGTTCTCTAGTTTCACCTACTTTAATTTTGGGTACTCCTCAGACCCTAAGTACTATTTCTATTTTAGTGTCTATGTCTGAGTATAGTGTTCTAGGATCATGAGCTTAGCCTTTATCAATGTTACCTCATCAGATGAGATCTCAGCCTTCCAAATTTCCTATGCCTCCTCTTGCTGTGAGTATAGTTATATCTTCTGAGGATCAAAAGACGTTTTAGAGATTTTCTCATTTAGGTCCTTCTAGATTTAGTGGTACTATAGACGAGGATGCATATGAGCTCTTAATTAATTGTCATGAGAAGTTGCATGATTTGGGTTCATTTGAGTCACATGGAGTTTTTTATACTACTTACCCATTGAGAGATATTGCTAGATATTTTTAGAGTCTGCTAGTTTATTATAGGCCTCTTAACTCTCCTAAGATAATGAGGTATAAGTTTGTCGATTCCTATTAGAGAGATTTATGCCTTATAGTTTGAGAGATCAGATGTGAGAAGAGTTTGATCGCTTGGATCAGGGCTTCATAACTATCTCAGATGGTTGTAATTAAAGCATCCTTTTCAAGTATAATAGATCATGCTTAGATGATTGAGGGTATTATGCAAGCATCTCAAGGAGGCACTAAGAAGGTGCGCTGTTTTGGTGAGTTTAGAGGTAAGACTTTAGGAGTTAGAGATTTTAGAGGTTCTCATGGGTATCATAGTAGACCAGTGCAGGTAGCCTTGTAGAGTTTGGGTAGTGGGTCTTCAAGTCCAATAATTTAGGATGGCCGTTCGAGCCCAGTCATATCTTTTCTAGTTGAGGCGAGCCATAGAGGTTTTTTTATGTGTGATGAGATTTGCCATATGGATAAAAATTGTCCCTTCCATGTGATTAAAGTTACTTCTATGTCAGTTATGAGAGGTAGGAGTTCTACTAGAAGTGCAAAGAGAAGAGGTAGTGGAGCCAGTGGTGGTAGTCGTAGGGCTACTCAGCCACTTGGTGGTCATGGTCAGTGCTATAGTATACCCGCCAGATTAGAGACAGAGGCTTTTGATGTTATGATCACAGGTATTGTCATAGTTTGTTTCAGATCTGCATCTATATTATTTGATCCAAGTTTGACTTTTTCCTATATGTCTGCATATTTTTCTTTAGGTTTTGATTCTGTTAGTGAGACTCTTGCCATGCCTATTTGTGTATCTACCCCAATAAGAGATTCTTTAGTGGTGGATTGGGTGTGCCAATCCTGTGTTATGACTTTTTCTGAGAGTAAGACTTAGATAGATTTGCTTGTGTTAGATATGGTTGATTTCAGTGTTACTTCAGATATGGATTGGTTGGTTTCTTATCATATTGTCCTAGATTGTTTAGCTAAGATTGTAACTTTATATTAACCAAATACACTGAGAATAGCTTAAAATAGTACAGTTTATTTAGGT
Source organism: Capsicum annuum (assembly GCF_002878395.1). Classification (NCBI taxonomy): domain Eukaryota; kingdom Viridiplantae; phylum Streptophyta; class Magnoliopsida; order Solanales; family Solanaceae; genus Capsicum; species Capsicum annuum. Next base: position 43,407 of record NW_025890514.1, on the reverse strand, counting down.
CCTAGGAGGATTAAATCTTATGTTCAGGCCTGTAGATTGGTTTAGAGGGAATGCTTATCTTATTTGGCTCATATTTGTGATACAAGTGTTATTTCACCCCTTTCTCTAGATTTTGTTCGTGTTGTTCGTGACTTCATGATGTGTTCCCTAAGGATTTCCCTAGTATGCCTCCGAATTGTGATATTGATTATGCTATTAATATTGAGTCATGCACTAAGCCCATTTCTATTCTTTCTTATACGATGGCCCCAACTGAGTTGAAGGAATTAAAGAATCAATTGTACGAGTTGTTGGATAAGAGATTTATCTATCATAGTGTATCGCCTTGGGGTGCGCTTGTCTTGTTTATGAAGAAAAAAGATGAATCTATGCATATGTGTATTGATTATTGACAGTTGAATAAGATGATGGTTAATAATAAGTCTTATTTTCCTTGTATTAATGATTTATTTGACCAACTTTAGGGTGCCGTGGTGTTTTTGAAGATTGATTTATGGTTTGAGTATCACCAGTTGAGGCTTTGAGCTTTAATTGTTCTAAGATAATATTTCAAACATGATATGGTCATTATGAGTTCTTGGTCATGTCCTTTGGGTTGACCAATGCCCCTGCCGCATTCATGGAGTTGATGAACTAGGTGTTTTGATCATATCCTGACTCCTTTATCATTGTATTTATAGATGATATCTTGGTTTATTCCCTGAGTGAGGCTGAGCATGAGGAGCATTTGCAGATTGTGCTTCAGAGATTGAGGGATGAGAAGTTGTCTGCCAAGTTCTCTAAGTATGAGTTTTAGTTGGAGTTTCTTTATTTCTTGGGTCATATGGTGACTGAGAAGGGTATTATGGTTGATCTAACCAAGATTACAGTGGTCCGTGATTGGACTAGACTTACTTTGCCTACTAAGATTTGGATTTTTATTGGCTTGGTAGGTTATTATCGGTGTTTTATTGAGGGTTTTTGATCTATTACAGTTCTGTTGACCAAGTTGACTTAGAAGAAAATTCTTTCCAGTGGTTCGATGTTTGTGAGGAGAGCTTTCAAAAGCTCAAGGATTTACTGACTTCAGCTCCTATCTTTACCTTGCCCAAGAAGGGCATAGGTTTTATCATATTTTATGATGCTTCATATGTTGGATTAGATATTGTGTTAATATAGAATGGTAAGGTGATTACTTATGCATCTCGTCAGTTGAAACACCATGAGAAGAATTAACCTATACATGATTTGGAGTTGTGCGTGATTGTTTTTTGCCTTAAAGTTGTAGAGACACTACTTGTACGGAGTTCGTTGTGAGATTTTCTTGGATCATCATAGCCTTCAGTACTTCTTCACCCAACGAGATCTTATTATGAGGCAGTGCCATTAGCTTGAGTTCCTTAAGGATTATGAATTGACTATTCTCTATCATCGGACAAGGCTAATGTGGTTGTAGATGCCTTATGCTGGAAGTCAACTAACATGGGTATCTTGGTGCATATTTTGATCCAGGAAAGGCCTTTGGACTTAGAGGTTCAGTCTTTAGCTAACCAGATGGTTAGACTTGATATTTCGACACCTAGGTGTGTTTTGGAATTTAAGGAGTTTAGGTCTTCTTTGATGGAGCAGATTCGAGCTCACCAGTTTGATGAGTTAGGATTGAGATTGATTCAAGATAAGCTGTTGAGTGGTAAGGCTAATGAATCCTCACTTGATTCTAATGGAGTTTTGAGAATTGGAGGATGCAATTGTGTATCGAAAGTGGGTTATTGGATTAGATTGATTTTTTAGGAGGCTCACTATTTTAGGTATTCCATCTATTCGGGAGTGCCTAAGATGTATCGTGATTTAAGGTAGAAGTACTGGTGGGGTGGTATGAGGAAGGATGTAGTGGATTTTGCAGATTATTACCTTTGTTGACAATAAGTGAAGGCCGGGCATTTGACACCTGTTGGAGCAGATCACTATGGATTTTATGACCAGGTTGCCTCACACTTCCCATGGATTTGATAGAGTTTGGGTCATCGTGGGTCGATTGACCAAGTTTGTGCATTATATTCCTAAGCAGTTCTTTTTCAATGCTAAGAGGCTAGCTTATATCTACATTTTTTAGATTGTGCAACTTCATGGTATGTCAGTATCTATCATTTCAGATTGAGGTTTTGTGTTCATTTTTTACTTTTGAAAGACTTTTTAGAATGAACTAGGTATTCAAGTTGACCTTAGCATAGTATTTCACCCCTATACTAATGGTTAGTCAGAGTGAACTATTCAGGTTTTAGAGGATATGCTTCGTGCTTGTGTGATAGATTTTGGTGGTCAGTGGGAGCAATATTTTACCAAAGTAGAGTTTGCATCTAATAATAGCTACAATTCTAGTATCAATATGTCTCCTTTTGAGTCTTTGTATGGTAAGCTTTTTCGCTCTCCAGTGGGTTGGTTTGAGGTTTTTGAGGTTAGACCTCGAGGTACTTACTTGCTTCATGAGTCTTTAGATAGATTTTGGATTATTCAGGATAGACTTCGAGTGGCACAGAGTAGGCAAAAGTGCTATGCTGATTGTTGACTTTTTTCCTTGAGATTTGGTGTTGGTGATCGTGTTATCCTTTGAGTTTCACCCATAAAGGTTATGATAAGGTTTGAGAGGAGGGGAAAGCTTAGCCCTAGGTATATTGGTTCATTTGAAATTCTTTAGACTATTGGTGATGTGGATTATGAGTTGGCTTTGCCACCAGACCTATCAGTTGTTCATCCAGTTTGTCATATTTCCATGCTTCGTCGTTACATTTCAGGTAAGTCTTATGTCATTCATTGGGAGTCGGTTCGGTTAGATGAGCGGTTGTCTTTTGTTGAGGAGCCGATCTCTATTTTTGTTAGGGACAGTTGCATTTTAGAGTTATCTCTGTGGTTAAGGTCAGGCTACTTGGGAGGTTGAGTCTAATATGCATAGTTCTTATCCCCAGATCTTTGTTGATCAGGTATTTCTCTTGCCTTTAGTTTGAGGATGAACTAGATATTTAGTGGTGGCTGATGTAACAGCCTTAATTTTGATGATATGTGTGTTTTAATGTTATTTGATTATTTTACCCAACCCTACTATTTCATTGTGGTATTTCTATGGTGTGTCAATGATTGGCATGGTTTCCAATGCATTTTGATGCCATTTGTGTGATATTGTAGTTTTTGAAGGCTTCGAGAGCCTTATATGTGACTTCAGTCGATATCTTTTGATCCGTACAATGGATGACAAAATGGACTACACCAACAGATTCAAAACATCAATTTTAGGGTGGTAATATGTTTGGTGTGGTGTTTTGACTTTTAAATCTCATTTCGACCCTCGGTTTGGAAAGTTGTAATTTTGGGTTTTAGTGGTGCACTTTGTGAAAAGACGTATTTTTGAAAATCCGATATCGATATTGAGTCTGAAGCATCACATTTAATAGGGTTACAAGACAAAGGTTTGATCAGAACCAACATATCTTTGTGTAGTTCTCCTGCTCTCTTCGTGTGTAAGAAAGATGGTTCTCTCAGAATGTGCATCAATTACTATCAGTTAAATAAAGTCACAATCAAGAATATATATCCTATTCCTAGGATTGATAACTAGTTTGACCAACTTCAGGGTGCTAGTTTCTTCTTAAAGCCTGCTATCATTAGATCAGAGTCAGAGAATGTGCCTATTCAAAGATAGCTTTCAAAACTCCAAAGAATGTGCCCCTTTGAAAATAGCCTTCAGAACTCCATATGCTCACTATGAATTTGTTGTTATATTTTTTGGACTAAGAATGCTCCAGCAAAAATCTTATGGACTTGATGAATAGGGTGTTAAAATAGTATTTGGACATGTTCATCATTATTTTCATTGATGACATCCTTATTAATTCTTAGAGTGAGGTTGAACATGCAGACCATTTGAGGATCAGTTTGCAGACTCTAAAAGATCACTAGTTATTCGTCAAGTTCATCAATTTTGGATTCTAGTTGAATTTAGTAGAATTTCTTGGTCATATCATTTCCATTGAGGGTATTCAGATTGATCCTAAAAAAATTAAAGCAATTACGAATTGGCCTAGACCTATCTCATTATCAGAAATATAAAGTTTCTTGGGTTTAGCGGGTTACTACATATGATTTTTAAAGGATTTTCATCAATTTATTTTCCTATGTCCAGATTAACTTGAAAGAAAGTAAGATTTTAAAGGTCTAATAATTTTAAGAAGAGTTTTTAGGAGTTGAAATTTTGATTCACTTTTACTCCAGTTTTGAATCTACCATATGGTCCAAATAGGTTTGTTATTTATTGTGATGTCTATAGTGTAGGCCTTTGTTTTTAGTTGATGTAGCATAATAAGGGCATAAATTATGCTTCTAAACAACTTAAGGTTTATAAGAAGAATTACTTGACTCATGAAGTTGAGTTGGCAGATATAGTTATTGCCTTACAGATTTGGAGGCATTATCTTTTTGGATTTTATGTGGATAGGTTTACGAAATCAAAAAGTCCTTTAGTATGTTCTCAGTCAAAAAGATCTAAATCTTGATCAAATGAGATGGCTAAAGTTGTTGAAAGATTATTACATGAGTGTTTCGTACCATCCGACTAGAGTTATTGAGAGATTTTCTATGAAGGTTGAAAAGAAAGAGTTAGTTTGTGATGTTCATAAACTTGCTAGAGTGGGAATTCATTTGATTGATTCAGTCAAAGGTAGTGTTTGATGAGTGGCAATTTTACCACTCATTTGCACTCCTTAATCGTGCACATTACCTTGCTTTTAATGATTAAATAAGGCAAATTCGTGGTTAATGCACTAATATCCACTTTTTGCAAGTACAGAGTTGAAAAGATAGAAAGATGTGGATTGGAACTTAAAATGATCAAAAAGGAAGAAGGAAAAGTGTAGTTGAAGACCTACTGCAGAAAGAGCCTCATGTGAGGACTGCAACTGCGTCTGGTAAGCCAAGGTCAATCAAACGTGATCGTGTGATTTAGTTGTGGTTGCGTAACTGCGGTTTCGACAAGTTGGTGTGACCACAACTCAGTAGAAGTATTCAGACCAAGGGCAAAACTGTAATTTCATATTCTGAACTCAATTTAACAAAAAGACTAAAACCCTAGCCTTAGGGAATAATATTCCATCTTCCCCAATTTTTAGGTTTTAGCTCTGGACTTCATAGCCTCCATCTTTGGAGAAGAAAATATTGTATAAATTTTGGGTGAAGAAAACATTGGAGACTTTTTAAGTGGAAGATTTGCTCACTTCTATTGTTAATGTTACGGGAGAGCCAAGTTTGAAGTAACATTCACTTATTTCTTCAACAGTTCATTTCAACGGAGATTATGGGTATATCTATGTTTATTTATCTTATGTGTAGCTAAATCTCCCTCTTGAGATTATGTGTAAATAGGGGTTTAAGTGTGTGTGGGTTGTTATTGTTGACATCTATTTGGTAGTTCATACTTATGGGTTTTATCATTACTATGCTATTTTGGTTGGGATTTGATGGGGGAAAGGCTCAAATATCCACATGGGTTTGATGAGTAAAATCTCAAAGCTCTAGAAATTTCAAGGACATCTTCGAAAGAAGGGTTTTGGGTGAAGTGTAGGAATCCATATTATCCTCAAAAGAGGGATGTGGAGACCAAAGCAATGATAGACAATTATGTGTGTAGTTTGCTAAATTTTTACTATCTTAGACATGAGGTTGAATGTGACATTAACTATGCCATGTGTATTATCCTAGAAATAGGGATGCATAGATTAAGGTTGTGGTTACAAATTATTGACCACACCTATTAGGTATTCAAAAAATTCAATGGGTGAAAGTTTGGTGTTTTGTCGAAAGACGAGCATCGAAATCTAGAACCAAACCTACCCATATTTGACTTACTAAATTGATGTTGATCACTAACTCCCATATGTCATTCCCTTAGTAATGCATAATCCCGAGATGCATGCATAATTGTTAAAACTCTAATTATTCGTAGACCCAAATTTATAGTAGAAAAACCCAAAAAGAAACATTAGTGTAGGAACCTATCCCCCATTTTATCTTTTTGTACCATTTGTTTGAATTTAACTTGTATCTATCATTTCGAATTAATTTGATCGCCACTCACATTGTTCCTCGTGGATTCGACCCCAACTCCAAAGTTGGGTAAATATATTAACGACGACCACCTTTCACTTAAATTGACGTATAAGTTGAGCGTTATAAAAAATGGCATTGTTGCTAGGGAATAATTTAGCGTATAAAGTTTGTTTGGAATTTTAGCTACTTTCTTGAATTCAAGCTTGTATATATATGTTTGTTATTTTCTTTTATAGGTGGAGTTTATTTTATTTTTATTTGTCTCTATGGCATCTCCTTACAAATATGATTTTGGTAGTTAGGTATCCTATCGTGACAACCCATGTCCAAATTATAATGCACCACACTTCATGAGAGATTATGAATATGCTCCTTGGAGAGAGATGGAAGCACCACCTCAATCCTATAGGGAGTATAGGTGCTCGTTATGTAGTGGTCGAGATAGACATTGGGATGATTGTCCAAATGGCCCCTTCCCCTATTATACTAACTGAATAGCTAGTTCTTCTTATGAGATTGATAGGTTTTATGACGAGAAGGAGAAGGAGTAACAAATGGGATCCATTGGTCTTGGAGTAATTCTTCAAACCATTTTAGATTGGGTAACTATAACCGGGGAGGATGCACAAGACTTACATCGATCCTATGGGGTGTTCAAATGGGAAAATTTTAAGGCAACAGAATTAGGCAAGAACATAATTCTTGCAAACATTACAACCATGCCTATTTCCCAAGAAGAGGTTTATCGAGATGATAAACCAAGCTATGATGATGGGATTTGTATCAAAGACTCCTCGGGGACTTCCCAACAACCCGAATCATACAAGATGGAAGAATCCAAAATAAAATAAATGGTACTAGAGTAAAAAAAAATAATCAATGCAAACATCTTATGATGACTCTCGTTCATTTTAGGGTGACAGTGCTTTGGAGGAGGCTAACCCAAAATTAGGTGTTGGACCTCGTTCAACCTACTTTTCAACATTAGGCTTAGAGGATGTGATGAGGATCGATCCTTTTGAAAAAATGGAGGATTGTGAAGAGGCGGAGTCGGACTCTTATATGTTGGAGTTTGACATTCCAAGGGAGCATATGGAACCCCATCTATCAATGGCCAGGGAATTCAATTTTTGATGTACAAGGAATGGCCTATTGATGTACACCGTTCTACCCACGGCTCTAATTCGAAAGATCGATGTAAAGTTGGGTAAAAGGTTCAAGTCTTCAAAATGGTGAGATCAAAGTTTGCTTTCCATTTTATCACCTATTCCAAGTTTCATCTTGGAAGATTTTAATTTTCTGTCCCTATACCGCTCATTGCATATTGAACAAAAGCTGGGATAGAGATACAAATTTTCTAAATGGAAACACAAAAGGAAAGAGTGGAGATGTCGTGCTACGATATTAAGCTAAGCATTCGATGGGAGGTAACCCATCATGCCACCAAAAAAGTGGCGCGTATCCTTTTTCATTCAGCATGCTAGAGTAGATTTCTTCTATGTTTTTGCATATGCATAATCCATAAAATGTGGTGCTACGGGACATTTTGATATAATTTGAAAAAGAAAAGTTTGAAATTGGCAAGTTTGGACTGAGCAGAAAAGGCAAGAACCACGGTTGTCTAGTTTCAGTTACCGCGACTGCAGTCCGTGCCTCCGCGATCGCAGAAGCTGCATGACCGCAATCGTGGAAGCCGCATGACCGTAATCGCGGAACTATGACCGTGATCGCGGCCTTATCAGCTTAAAAACCATTCAAATGTCATTTCCCCAACACAATTCTTCTAATATTTCTCTCAAAATACTCTTAAATTTGTGGATTTGCATTGTATTGTCAAGTATCAACTCATCTTGTGCATTCTCTAATTCGGTAAGTTATCTCAGTTTCCTTGGCTTTGTTATAATCACATGCTTAGGACCCGTAGTGTAGAAAATGGCCAAAATTAGTGTTTTCAATTGCTAAATATATGCCTAGTCAAAATTTTTGATGTGGTTGGCTGTTATAGTAGGAGTTTACACTAATGGGGAAGTCTTGAGTACCCAAATTTAAGCTTTAAAAGGTTGAAATAATCGTGTACTCCATGTGTTCGATTGAATACCCCAACAAATTTAGTTTAAATTCTTTCAAGTTTAGGGGCTACAATCACACATTCTAGGCTTTAGTTAAGCATTTATAATGTTGCCATGCCTAGTTGAAACAAAGAATTAGGGTTATAAACTCATTTTGAGCACTACGCAAAAGTAGTTGATTCTGGTCTCAGGTACCACGATCGCGGTCCTACTGACCGCAATCACCATAACTGACGGCAAATTTAGGCAAACATCAAAATTTTTGCACGTCCTTAATTGCCCCCGATACATTCTATAACACTACCTTATAAGCTTAACTGTTTATTCTAACATGGTTTTTGTTTGATAATTCTAGTATTGGCTTGAGTTACATATCTTACAGATTCTAAGTCACTCTAAAAATGGGATATTTTGATAACACCCAATTCATAGGCGCAGAATGCCAAAACTAATACGATGCAAACTTCCACAGAGCAAAGCTACTCCCTGAAAGGGGTATCAGCCTAGACAAGGTGGAAGAGAAGTTCCTAGAATTCTATACCAGGTTCACTGCAACCCGACCGATGTGTTTCGCCCCTGAACCCTGCTTTGCTAATGAGTAATGGGTGCGTGAGTTCTACGAATACATCAACGTAGTTTCCCTTGCAAACCCAATAATAAAGATTTAAGGTAAGCAGGTGAACTTAAGAGTGGAGCATATTAATGCAGTGTATGGCTCCTAAATACTAACATGAAGGAGCTTTGTGCCAAGGGATGTGAGCTAGGGACTTGGATGGATGATAACTTGTACCTTGGAAAAGCAGTTTCCTGGGCCACCACCAGGCAAGATATTTTGATGGAGGACTTTAAAGCTAAAGCTAGGCTGTGGCTGAACATCATCTGTAGTAGAGTCTTACTATGCACTGACATGACCATTGTCACAGATATGAGAGATCGGATGGTAGACTGTATCCTATATGGTATTACTTTGAATGTGGGTGAGATTACCCTCTTCTAGTGGCGGTACTTTAAAAACTATGGAGGTACTCTTCTCATTCCTTCCCTTATCACTGAGTTATGTATGAGGCCAGAAGTAGAGGAATATGATACAGAAACTTAGTTATACCCAGGCTCTCTTGTCTGTCCATTAAAAGTCAGAGGCGAGGGCAGCCTAGGTCAGAGTAAGAAGAGAAACATGGACTCAAGAAAATTAGTCCAAGAGTACACAGACTCTTGCAGACCCTCATCAGCCACTCCCTTCAATGATATATCTGTTCAAATGCAAGGGGTGAGGGAATTATTGTCCAGATTGCCTCAGGGACCAGGAGAGTCCTCTACTGCTCGCCATTAATATGTGGCCCAGTCAAATTATAAAGAGTACAAGGCAGAGCAAAAGAAGTAGAATGCCATATTGGCCAGTCTGGAGAGAGCCTATTCAGCCATAGCTGCTTCTCACAGAGACCTCAAAGATGCGTATGAGAAGATAGTAAAGAGAAAAAAGAAGAGAGATAAATTTTTCAGAAAGCTATGGAAAGGGGTGGAAGGCACCCTTAAGGTTCTTAAAACCAACCATCCACTACCTTCACCCAGATTAGATAGTAAGGATGAGGCATCTGCAGAGTGGTCGGCTGATGATGTGGGTGGTGATGATGTCGAGTCAGCAGGAGAAGTTAGCTATTGATGTGAATACAGAGAGCCCCTTTTACTCTTGTCTTCTTGCACATACAGTGCGGACTGCATTCCTTTTAGTAGGGGGTGGCCTTAGATTTATTTATATCGTTTTGGTGTTGTCTTACCGGATATTTCTTCTTATGGTTGTTTTGGGATGATGTTTGGATGATATTCTTATCTTTGTGTTATGGATGCCACATTTTTTTATACCCGTTCTGGTGCCCTTATTGTATGGATTATTATGTATAGTGTTAGTTTTCTTTCTTTTACCTTAGTATTTAGTTTGATTCTGATTGAGACATAGATCCAGGGAAATTATGAGTACCCGTAGCATGAGTGTTAGGAATGCAAGGGACTTCTGAGTACCTGTGGCATTTTATTTTGTAAAAATTGGGATCACTTTGTACACCATTGGAAAAGTCTAAGTAGCCATATAGGTAGTTAGCCCATTTTGAGCCACGACGTGAGACTAAGGCTTTGGTTGTTTCCATGATTAGCAAAATTGTGCATAGTGCGGATGCAAAACAAACAACCCTTTCCATCCAATTTTTTTTTAAAATTGAGGGCATGGACGTGAGCAACTTTGTAACAAATCTTTTTCTCTGTTTTTGCCTTCATAAGTTATTAACTTATAAGTAATGATAGATACTCCAATTTTGTTGCATGGGAGGGACAATTGAGCCTCCTTGGCAAGTTTTCTCATGCCATGTGTGGTGAGCTTTTTGCATTCATCTCTTGTATACTTGTGTTATCTAGAACTTGCCCCATTAGTCTTTCAAAGCTAATGTTGATTTTATTTAGTTGGAAAAATATTCTTAGGCCACCTTTGTGATTTTGGAAACCCACCCTAGCCTAAAAAATCTACCCAAGCATGAATATAATCCCTAGTTACCCACTATGAGCCTTTGGACCTTTCTTTGGTAAACACATTACAAGTCGTAAATCATTCTTTCTATTCCTCTTTTGAACCATACCTTTCTTGAACCTGAAAATGTAATTCAAGGCTAAAAGCCTAAGTTAGGAGTGGTGAATATTGATTGAAGTAAGTTTGGTGCCATAAAGATGTAGTTATATGCCTAATGTGCCTAGACTTTGAAAAGAATCGAATAGAAAAATAAAGAGTCTAACAAAGGAAAGAGTTGTGTGTAAGTTGCAAGAAAAAAAATAAAAGATAAGTGGTGAACAAAGGAAGCGATTTGTAAGCATAGGAAAAGAAAGAAAATAAAGAAGAGTGGCCCTTAGTCAACGAAAGAATTGTAATAGTTGATGTAGATATTCAAGGAAGGGTATAGTCATGTTGTTCCTAAATGGTATCCTACCCTAACCCAAACCTACATTACAAGCTTAGAATATCCTTTTAGATCTCCGACCATTTACTTTCTTTATAGTGGCGATTGAAAATAAGGGCAAGCCTATGGTATGACGATTGCATAGAGATTTATTTTGTGAGGGAGAGAGTTGGACACTTAAACCTCTGTATTGTATGTCTTTTAACTCAATGTGTAAAATTTTTTTTCTTGTAAATATGGCATATGAAATAAGATGAGGTTGGTGATTTTGTCACCTTAGGAATGATGAAGCAAATAGAGTATGACTTAGTTTCAATCAAAAAGTGAGTCACTTCTAGAGTATTAGTGGTTGTTTCTTGATTTCTCTTTATAGTTTTATGCATCTTTTGATAGTGCATCTTATGATGAGGGGTATAGTGAAACTATCTTAGCATATGTGAAATGAGCTACTTATGACTGCGATTAAAGTTACAGTCATTATGATATTTAAGTCATAAAGGTTGGGGTTAAATGACTGTGTCTAATGGTAAGATGTAATGACGCTTGGGGACAAGCAGATATTTTAAGTTGGGGGTGTTGATGAGTGGTGATTTTACCACTCATTTACATTCCTTAATCATGCACATTACATTGTTTTGAATAATTAAATGAGATAAATTCATGGTTAGATACACTAATATCCACTCTTTGCAGGTACATAGTTGAAAAGATAGAAAGATATGGATTGGATCTTAAAATGATCAAAATGGAAGAAGGAAAACTGCAGCTGAAGACCTGCAACAGAATAGCCTCAGTACTGGGTCACGGTCCGATGACCGGGTCCAATAACTGTGACCACAGTAGTCAAGGCAAGGTCAGTCAAATATGGTTGCATGAGTTAGCTGTTGTTGCATAACTGTGATCGTGGCTAAGTTGGTGTGACCGCGGCTCAGCGGAAGTATTTATCCCAAGGTAAAAACTGTAATTGCACATGCTGATCCCAATTTGATAAAAAGACTCAAACCCTAGCCTTAGAGAAGAATATTCTATCTTCCCTAATTTTTAGGTTTTAGCTCTAGACTTCATATCCTCCATAGCCTCTATCTTTAGAGAAGAAAATATTGTATAAATTTTGGGTAAAGAATACATTGGAGACTTTTTAAGTGGAAGATTTACTTACTTCCATTGCTAATATTATGGGAGAGCCAAGTTTGAAGTAACATTCGCTTAATTCTTCAACAATGCATTTCAATGGAGATTATGGGTATATCTACGCTTATCATCTTATGTGTAGCTAAATCTCCCTCTTGGGTTTATGTGTGAATAAGGGTTTAAGTGTGTGTGAGTTGTTATTGTTAACATTTATTATATAGTTCATGTTTATGAGTTTTATCATTGCTATGCTGTTTTGGTTGGGATTTGATAGGTGAAAGCCCCAAATACCCATATGGGTTTGATGATTGAAAGATCCAGGATCTAGAAAGTTCAAGGCCATCTTTGAAAAAAGGGTTTTGGGTGAAGTGTAGGAATCTATATTATCCTCGAAAGAGGAATGTGGAGACCAAAGCAATGATAGACAATTATGTGTGTAGTTTGCTAAATTTTCACTATCTTAGACATAAGGGTGAATGTGAGGTTGACTATGCCATGGACATCATCCTAGAAATAGGGATGCCTATATTGAGGTTGTGGTTACAAATTATTTAACACACCTATTAGGTATTCAAAAGAATCAACGGGTGAAAGTTTGGTGTTTTGTCAAAAGACTAGCATCGAAATCTATAACCAAGCCTACCCATATTTAACTTAATAAATTGATGTTGATCACTAACCCCCAAATGTCACTCCCTTAGTAATGCATAATCCCAGAATCCGTACATAATTATTAAAACTCTAATTATTCGTAGCCAAAAATTTTTAGTAGCAAAAACCCAAAATGAAACATTAGTGTAGGAACCTATTCCCCATTTTATCTTTTTGTACCATTTGTTTAAATTTAACTTGTATCTATCATTTTTAATTTATTTGATCACCACTCACATTGTTCCTCGTGGATTTGACCCCGACTCCAATGTTGGTTAAATATATCAACGACGACCGCCTTGCACTTAAATTAACGTATAAGTTGAGTGTTATCAGTGTTATAGTTCAAAATCTTCATTAGTGGCAGAGTAAAAGGAAAATTAGGACACTAATCCTATTTTTCTTATGTTAAAGAAATCAATCCAAAATTAAAAGGTGGAGTTTTTCTCCAAAGAGAGATATGGTATGTGATGTTGGGTGTATTTATGCATTCTAGCATTACTATTCTAGCCTTTTTATCTTTGTTTTAAGGATGATTCTTATGCTTTATGTGTTGATAATGATATAAATGAGCATTTATGTGTCCAATTATGTGTTTACAATGTTTAATGGGGGTTTCACATGAGTTTTGATTCAAATTAATCATTTAGAAGTCAACTGAGAAAACTAGTGTAACTAGCTTGAGCTAGGTGTTTTTCTACTCTATTGTGTTGGGTTATAATGTGTTTTAATGATTTAGTAAGCTTTTATTTTGTTTTTATATGTGAAACAACTTAGTTATAATGTTCAAGGGTCAATTGGATCAAAACAAGAGTCAAAACAATGAGTTAAAGCTTAATGTGAATTTAGCCTATGCTTAGCTCGTGTTTCTAGTTCATCGTTGAGGATGTTGTCTTGTTTTGAGCTCTAAATTATTGTGTTTAATACTATAGGATTCTTATTTAATGGATTATGATAATATATGAAGGATATACAAACTTCAAATCAAGTGGAAACAACTCAAGAAGACTCGGAATGGCTCAATGAAAGCACAATACAAAAATTGATGCAATTTAGACCCCTTAAATGTATAGGGCACGTATGACCAGTAGAAGTGGACAATAGATGATTTCATAGAACTTGTGGATGTATAGGAGTCTCAAATTGTTTAAGTTATGGAGCGTGTAGCATAAAATGGGGTTTAAGGAGGCTCCGTGACACATTGAAATTGCGATGAGATACTGGAATTTGACAGATTTTTAGACAATTGTGAATTGGCATGTCACCACGATGCAGTGATGCCCAAAATAGTTATAATTCTTCCTATATGAAGGAAAAAAATGTGGAAAACTAATCCAAGTTTGTTTATGACTTGTATACTATAAATATAACGTCCCAAACTCCGTTTTAATCATCTTGGAACACCCTAGATCACTTTGGACATCATTGAAGGCTACCAAAACTTCTTTTTAGGTTTTATCATTCTTTAATTTAGTTTTTTTTATGGTTTGTATTATCATTCCAAGGGATTGGATGATGAATATTTCCATTCAAGGCTAAACCCTCTTTCCGGGGTTAAAGCCAAGAACATAATTATTATTATTTTGGATTAATTTTGTTTAATTCGCTTATCATTATTGGTTGCTTGTTTATTCTTGTTTAAATTATTTTATGGATTGATCACCTGTAAAATATATATATTGTTGACCTTTTGATCTCAAGAGAGGGAATAGAAAGATAAAACATAGGAATAAACAAAGTTTGGGTTTTTATTCTATTATAAAATAAAGAATTAAACTTAATGTCTAGGACAGAGATGTACTTAGATGCCTTAATTGATTCAAACGTAGGATGATAGTTTTAATTAACTTAATTGGATTATTACATCCCCACTCAATGATGTAGTTGTAATGTCCATATTAGGTAAAATATTACAGGTTGGGAAACCATGATCATGCAATTAACCCTAGTCAACAACCAAGATAAGCAAGTTGATGAATAAAGTTCAACACATAGTATGATTGTTCGAAGTTCTTTAACCCTGGGTTTGTATCCATTGATGTCCCAAGACTTTTATTTTTACGCATTTTTTATTTTATTTTTAATTTACAATTCTAAAACTCTATTTTCTACTCTCCTCAATTAGTTAAACTAGAATTAGATAGTTGGGGAACGCAAGTCCCTGAGAGATCGATACTTGGGCTTTCTTGAAGCCACTTTACTACTTGATAATACCACGTACACTTGCTTGTACGCTTGGGCATTGTCAGTTTGCTTCATTTTCAAGGTTTCGAGGTATTCTAAATACCAATGATTTAAAATAGATGATGTTGATAGATGCTAACAGTTCTTGATATTTTATTCATCTGGGCACCTCTAAGATGTATCAGTGTACGACCATTTCTGTAGGTATAAACCTCCCATTGAAAATCCCAGGTTAAAATTCTTTCCAATTTTGAAGTTCTAAATTCCAGGCTAGGCTAGTTTTCGGTAAACTTAGAGTGAGGTATGATATGGGTAAATAAAAGAATGATTTGGGAGAGTTTGGTTATGTTTGATTTCATTTTTAGTTTGATAAGTAGCCCATAGGAACTTACAAAATTAAATTTGGGTGATAGAACTCCTGAAATTGATCTTAGCATAAAGAGCGTCATTAGGAATATTCCTAGTTTAAGGTATGTTGCAAAAATTAGAATTTCTAAAAAAAAACTGGATATTATGTCTCGTCGATGCTACTATAGTAGCATGCATGCCACTATAGCAACCATTTATATAGTAGAGAAATTCCTACTATAGCAACGGTCAAACCCGATCAATGACCACTATAGTGATGCCGCTATAGCAGCTTATGTTGCTATAGCGGAAAAAGTCTCAAATTTAATTAATTTTTCCCCAAAATAGTTTACTTATCTAAAACTCATTTGGGGCATAGGAGGGGCAATTTTGGGAGATTCCCACCAGATTTTTATCCTTCGGCTTTGTTAAGATAATGATTTCTTCTTCGTTAACTAATAATTGATAACTAAGCCTTAGAATTGCTAATATATGGAGTTCGGGGAGGGTTCTAGGGCTGATTTTAGTTTTTTTCTAGTTCATGTTGTGTCCTAGCGCACACACAAGTGTACATGGTCATCCAAGTAGTAAAGTTTAAAAGCCAAGTATTTATACCATAGGAACTTGTGCTCCATAATGATCTAATCCTAGTATTACAACGATGATTACACAAGTGCAAGAAAAACTATTAATAGTTAGAAATTACAAACTAAAAGTAACTGTAATCAATGCATTAATATAAAATGATTGAACAATAATAGGGAGAAATCCAGGGTTAAGGATCTATGAACAATCCTACTTAGCTATATAATTTGGTCCATTTAGTTAATTGTCATAGTTGTTGATTCACGGGGTTGATATCATGACTATGATCTTCTAAGCCTCTAGATGTCTATCCAACTTAGCCGCACAACTACATCGTTGAGTGGGGATATAAGTACTAAGTACACTTATATTTCATCCTATATATGAATCAAATATTGAAAATTAGGTATATTCCTATCCTAAATGCAAATCTTAACTTCAATCCCTTGAATGATTAAGATCCTACTCCATATATCCCACATTCTAATCTATTGCTCCTCTTTCTTGCTCACAATAGAAATATAAGTTTATCTAAGGTTCCCAAAACCATATAATAGTAAATAAAAGGATATATGAACAACCAAATAATGATAACAAACATAAAACAACTCAATTATAAGTGTAAGTATTCATGTTCTTGGCCTCAACCCTAGAATACGGTGTTTAGCCACTCGTAGAGTTACAACAAATCATAGTTAATGAATTCATGTATATAATCCAAAAGTAAGAAAATGATTAAAACCATAAAACAAGCCTACAAAAATGTATTCCAAGAACCAAAGGTCGTCCAAGGTGTGTACAACAACATAGGAGTATTTTATTTATAGTTAGAAGTAATTTGCCAATTGAAACCATGGGTGTGCCACGCTCTTGCATTGGCGCGATACGGGAATGACATGCCCTTATTATGGAAGATTACTGGAATTTTCACATTGTGGTTTTTATATAAGGGAATGAGATGCCCTTGTCACAGAGATCCAAGGGCGTGGCACATCCTTGTGCTTAGATTTTCCCAATTTTGTCCAAGTAAGTGCCATCAATTTGGCGTTGAGTTCCTTGCTTTGTTGGTGCTTTTCCTTTATCTTTAGACCTTGTTTTGCTCCTGTATATCATCTTTAACATCTTACAAGGCATCCTGTGTCATTATTCACCTCAAATTAATACTTAAACACAATAAAATATAGCAAGATAAACTAGAACAACTCCTAGCTCAAGCTAGTAACACTAGTTTTCTCGCCTAAACTCTAAGTGAAAGTTTTCATTCCAAACTTGTTTTAAATACACCATATACATCATAAAGAAGAAATTTGACACTTATATGCTCAATTATTACGATTATCAACTCATTATGCAAACAAAAAGTCCTCAAAACTTGGGTAAATATGCAGAGATAGTGCATAAATCCACCTAAGATCATCACCCTACACTTAAAGCCTTGTTCGTCATCGAAAAACTTTTTACATTAAGAATCATCTAAGAAATACTCCAAAATTAACACTACAATAATCAAGAAGCTCAATCTTGCACTACAATGACTACACAAATAGCAAGTTCCATACTAAGCATGCCATATATAATTAAAACATATGAACACTACTTTAAAGCATCCTAGCCTCATGAATTAACTCAATCAAGTTGGAAAACTCGTGCATATTACTCAATATAGAAGATCATACAAGTCACCTAACTATCATTAATCATGTTCGCTCTCTACAAGAGATTTACCCATATTCACCCACAAAAATGCAATTTATCACAAGAATAAGTGTAAGAATCAAATTATGCTTACTCTCACAAAAAAATCTCATGTAATACAAGATGAACCATAGGATTGCCCTTGGTGTAGTGCTCCACTAATATCAGGATATCAAGGCTCAATATCAAGTAGGACTTAAAGGGTTAT
The DNA here is from genome assembly GCF_002878395.1 of Capsicum annuum. NCBI lineage: Eukaryota > Viridiplantae > Streptophyta > Magnoliopsida > Solanales > Solanaceae > Capsicum > Capsicum annuum. Next base: position 25,525 of record NW_025890514.1, on the reverse strand, counting down.
AATGTAGGCTAAGGGATGGGTAGAAACTTTTTTGGCCACTAATAGTGACTATCTTTCCTAACTGCTTTAATACATCACAATATATATTAGACTCTTCACAAAACAACTACAGTTTCATCACTTCTAACTTCCCACACTCTTTTGTTTTATCCCATATCCTTAAGCTAGTTCACATATAGAATGAAGGGAGTATTCTTAATCAACACATGATTCAATTTTTCTCTTTTTATTACATTATGCTCACCCCTAACACATAAACCTTTTCAACATCACTAGCTACTACTCTAGGCTTCAGTTTTACCTTTTCCTTCTTCAATTTTACACTCCTTAACCTTATTAATTTTTTAACTAAAGAGTTTAGGAGTTTTGGATCAAATTAGGTCATTCAAAGAAGGGTATAGGCTACATATGCTGCTACCAAAGAAATAGGCTAAAGCTCAATGGTTTTAACTAAGATTATGCACAAGGGTAGATAAAAAAGGGTATGAAACATGGCTATTAAAGAAATGCATATATCATACCCTAAACCCAATATTATTTATTTTGCTTTACATAAAAACCAAGAAAGTTTGAGATGTAACAAGCAATATACAAGAAACCTCACTCGCACATGGAACATGCTTAAATCAAGTAGGATTATTATCGATTCCAAACCAAGCAATAACACAAATTTAGAATTAAGCCCGTATTGCACAAGAGTCATATGAATGAGACTAGGAGTCTCTAAAGTAGTCATTCAAGACAATCCGCATGCTTTCACATTCCAAATTACTTGAATCATGTAATCGCATATAGCAACTAGCATGAACATCTCAGTTATTCCTAATACAAAAATTTAAAAATTTACTCTTGTAAATAATAATAGATACTAGGTTCAAAGGGTGGCCCCTCAAAAAAGAATTAAAAAAAAACAAGGGGTGGGTGAAGTATGCCTCTACTAGACTGACACTAACTACTACTACCAAACAAATAGAAAATCTTTTTGTAATTTTTTTTATTTTTTTTTAAATTTACTCAAAAATTAGAAAAAAACCAATAAAAACAAATCATATAGCATAACTTCACCCTAAACCATGGGAGGATTCACCTCCCCACACTTAAAATCACATTTTGTCCTCAAAGTATAATTCAGAAGTGAGGTTAGAAATGTTTTCTGAGGCCTCTAGGTCTAACTAGCAACATCTTTAGTATCAATGAGGTTCGGTGGACCCCACACCAAGTCTTTGCAATGCTCCTTAGCTGTGGTTTCGAATACTATGACTTCTCATCAACTTGTAACTCAACATAAACAAAACTATGTGAAATAAAAACTAAAATACAAAAATAAAATACCTACCTTAACTTGAGTTGCCTCCCAAGTAGCGCCTAATTTTGTGTCATGGCACGATCCACATCACTACTCTGTATCCATATTTATTTATCCTCTTCCTCCTAGTCGGATGCCATCTTATAACTCTATTCTAACCTTTTGAGTGTATGCTACCAAGGTCTGCTCTTTTTTAGTAATAGCTATGTCATGCTCTTCTTTCAGCTTCAGCCTTTCGATCATAATTGGTGGCTCAAGAAACTCTATAAGATTGTTCAAAGAAGTCTTTGGTGGTGCGCACTCCACCACCCACACTCATCCACTTTCATGGTTGTAAACATATATAGATACTTATAGTGAAAAGGTGGATTTAGTGGTTTGTATACTTTGAAAACCACATATTCATTATCTAGTCTTATTTTAAAAGTGCCTTCTAACATCAAACTGTGCTTTTTCATTGCTAATAATGGATGTCCTAAAATGATTGGTAGCTTGTTATCTGCATGATAATCAAGTACAATAGAATTAGTAGGAATTGTGAACTTCCCAACCTTAATTAGGATGTCTTCAATAATTCCTTAGGGATACACTTTCGTTTTACCTACCATTTAGAGCACCACAGAGCATGGTCTCATCTTCCCCAAACCAAGAGTATTAAAAAAGATAGGGACATCAATTTTATACTTTCACCCAAGTCACCCAATGCATAGACCACCTCATTGTCACTAATTTGAATGGGAGCATGAAACTCTCTAGATTTTTCAACTTCTTTTGTATCTTCCTCATTAGAACTGAACTGCACTCCTAAGTAAGTGCCACTATCTCAATATCACTCAACTTTGTCTTATTTGTTACCATATAATTCATGTTATACCTTATATCCCATTGAGACGAATAGGCATCCAATGCTCTAAAAGCTCGAGAGAACCAAATTATACCTTGTGATTATTGTGCATGTAAGGCTTTGACAAGTACAGGTAAGACTCCCACATAAAAAACCAACATAGATAGGCCCATAGTATATATACATGACTTGGCCATTGGGGTCTTGATTACTAGAGAATAAGGCACCACTACTTTTTACCTTAACAATAGTCTACAAAGATTCTAAGAGATACATAAATTTAGCTTAGGTTAGGATAGGAACCGACCTTATCCTTAACTATAATACAATATCAAATACATTGTAAAGACTCAAAAAAGCCCCGAATCAACCTGGACCTCACTAACAATCATTGAGTATTCAGTGCTTCTTTTAGGGCGATCTATTAACTGGAATACTTGCACCTGTGACATAAAAAAAAGTGCCCCCATAAGGGACGTCAGTACAAAATAATGTACAAGGCATAATGTAACCATATGTAAAACATGAGCTCAAATAAAAATAGGTCCAAATGTATAAATAGGGATAGAAGACCATCTTTACTTATACTTGTGGAATCATATACATTACATATATTTCTTCTCTTTTTCCTTCTTTAATTTTATTTAAAATATTTTTAATCCATTTGATACATATGAATAGCTGATTAGTGGTAAATATAATAATTGGGATTGACCCATGCTAATCTTTCGCCCCTAACTGCCCCTCATAGTCCAAGAATTGTGATCGATCCATGATAGGATTTCGTCCCTGAACTACCACCCACATATAATTAGATTGGGATCGGCCCATGCTAGGATTTTTACCATGAGCTTTAACCCATAAATACATTAATTGGGATCTTATGGACTTATATTAGAGAAACATGTGACACTTTGACACATTTTTTTCCTCAGAAAGTAAAGAAAAGTTCCATTTACACCATCATAATGTATCTTTTACCATGAAAGATCATCTATAAAGCTTAGTTTATTGGTACATAAGTATAAGACATCATGCCAAAGAATATGAACTAAAATAGCCTTATGCACCTTATTATGTAACTTGATTAATACAACAAATTAGCCTTCTTTCCATTAAGGTGTTAAGCTTTATTTCTGAATTTTACTTTTTAGATTTTACTCCATCAAGACTCACAGTTTCCCTTTAAGTTAAACCAAATAATACTGGAAGTATCTTAGAGATTCAAGAGAAAGTGGACTGCCAAGCTTGGCATAAATAGGTTGTCCTACAGTTAACTAGAAATGTGGAGGGTTTCTTCAAGAACCCTAAAAGGAAATCAAGGTGGTTGTACTAAGCCTTGATATAAAAAGAATAACTTAAGAGAAAAATTTGATTTTGTAACTTAAAATAAAGGAAATGACCAGTCAGTTGGTCTTATAAATGCCCTATTTTGGCTGCCTTTTAGCTGTATTTTTTACCACAAATTTGTCAAATTCATCCAAGTATGTGATGCACCTACTTAAAGAGTTCAAGCTTCCCAAAAATTCAAATTAGGTAATGCACCTACTTGCTTTATTCATGTCTAAAATCGGCCTTTAACATATTGGGATCTTGAGACAAATTTTGGTGATGGGTTGCACTCTCTTTCCCATTTATTTTACTTAGTTTGGGCCTTAAACTAGTCTATTAATATAGATCTAAATCTTATCCATTAGACTTGGCTCCATTAACTTGGTCCATATAGCTCAAGTAGGTGACTCACCTACTAGCTTAAATAAGTCAAGCAAGCACCTTAGTATTTTATTCCATTTTTAGATCCAAATTCCTTTAATTAAATAAACTTATGTATATTTTTCCACTTCAAACTTTGGACTCAAATACCTACTTATGATTCCAAGTTTAAATACTCATATCAATGGTAACTTAGTCGTATATGTGGGGTGTTATATTTTAAGTACTTGACATACTTAGGCATACCCTACAAAATATCTAACAATGGGAGGTTAATGTGAAGTTCTCTAAACATGTCAAAGAACTTCTTAAGACATGCATCCTCCTTAGCCTTTTTAATCCTTTGAGGGAATGGCAGTAGTGGTCTTTTATGAACATTCTTAGCTTTCTTACTTTTTGGGTACTCAGACTTCCTTGAAATTTTAGAATCTTTGGCTGTATCTTGTGTCTCCTCTACATGTTCTTGGACTAACTCTACTTACTCTGACCTAGGCTGCCCTCACCTCTGAATTTTAGTGGACAGACAAGAGAGCCTGGGTGTACCCAAGTTTCCGTATCATATTCCTCCACTTCTGGCCTCATACATAACTCAGTGATAAGTGAAGGAATGAGAAGATGAGTACCTCCATAGTGTCAAAGCAGAGTTATACTCTGAAGTCTCCTGAAACCTTCGGACAGGCTGTAGATCCTACAACAGGCAAAACGACAGCAACAACTCCTCCCAAAGAGGAATTTAAATTCGTTACCACTCAGGTAATGCCAGTTCTTGCCCTTGGTAAAGAATATGAAGGATATCCACTAGACCAGCTAATAAAGCCAGTCTACAATGATAAAAACTTTGTGGATACGGAGAATCCGCTCAAAATAAGGAGATACTATGAAGCTATCCTGGTGGACACCAACTCTATCGAAATCGAACATTCCATGAATAAAAGGAATCTAGAATACATCGACTATTCTAGGTTCACCATCAAAAGGATATTAACACCTTTCAACTGGTTTGCAGATCACCTGCATACCCCAATTGCCTTATCGATGCCTCACAGGCCTCAAACATATAATTGGTATGATTACAAGTCCGCATGGTTTAATTTCTTATATGTCAAACCAGGGCACACCTGGTTTATTAAATATTGTCCAGCCATGGTAGAAGCTATCATCCCTAGATGGTTTTACAAATGGTGGATCTATTTTGGAGGAATCAAAGAAATCTTCCCTCTACAATTCATTAACAGGTTCAATGATTTCTATTCAAAAGAAGGGTGTGTAACCCTCCTAGAGCACATTCAAATGTGCAAATTCCTTATTAAAAAGCGAGTTTCATACATTATATCTTGGAACTTCGCTAAAGGAGAACAGGATCGTATCAAATATTTATCCAAAGAGATAAAGGTCAAAGGCTGGACTCCCAAGCCAGTAGTACCAAAAACTCCGGATAAAGAAAAGACAACTTCACCAGTTTTACCTCCAAACAATGCTTCATAAAATAAGAAGGCACTAAAGAAAAAATTGAAGAAGGCTTTGCACGATATGGAAAGCCAGGAACTAATGAAGAAGAAGTCTTACAGCTTCTAGAAGAATCTTCTTCCACAGGAAACAGTGATAATAATAGAGATATGCAAAATCCCGAAGGAATAGCTATGGCCTATATGGACCCCTATTAAGAATAGGGAAATGACCCTTCAAAAAAGTAGAGGTTCAAAGAACTGGAATTGCTTTTTGAAAGGGCATTCTACTATTCCTAATGGGAATCTTATAGACAAGCTTTTCAAAAGCAAAGCACTCAGCTTTTTCAAAAAGCAGAAGCATTCAACTACCTTTACAAAAGGACTGTCGGCTACTAAGACTTAATCTTAGCCTTACACTTGTACACTTTAGATGTATTTTATCTTTCACTTTTGTATATATAAGACATGTTGTAATCCTAGAGAAAGCATCAGAAAATTTCCAACATAAGAAATATTCTGCTTGCCTAAACTCTCTTGTAATGTTTTCAGTTAACAAAGTTAGAATAAAATCTTGTAAGTTGTTTTAATTGTTTTTGGTTTTAATATTCTCTCATATTTTATCAATTAATCCTTTAAGATCCTTTTATTGGTATCAAAGCCATGTTGGCAGTATATGCATTTAGCATGAGCAGCTAAGTTCATATATTGTCTAGAGCATACGAAAACTATTTTCATATAAGCTACTCACTACTTTAATCTTTTAATAATGAGACATAATAAATTATTTTAATATATCTTGTTCTATAATGGTGTTTATCTAAGTATGGGGTATTCATTTTCTCGAAGTGTTTGAGGTGTTCGATTAATATCCGATTTCAGACGTTGGTCAGCCTGAAAGTGTGGTCTCAGCTAAGGTAAGCATTCGACCCTGTTGGTAGTCTCGTCGCTAAGATAACACTAAGATAAAACTAGAAGTAATAGCCATTAAGACTCGTTAGATCCCATAGGACATAGATCTATTGATATAATTTATTATAGGTTGAATTATTAAAGATTCTTGTGGTATGCTTTCTTGTGTGAAAACTGTTCTTCCCAGTTAGTCTCTGGACAATATTTATTGTAATGGATTCCAACAACCATGTTAAAAATACTATTAATCTGTCTCTCAAGCAACTCAGATTGCTAATATTGAAAATGATCTTCAAAACTGGAGTATTCCAGAAGAACCTTTTAAAACTATTTATCAACTTGGTAAATTTTGTTTTATTAAAAAAACATAATATCAAGACCTCCGAGTCTACTGTCTCAATTAATAATTCTTTAGAAATTATTCAATTATTAAATAAGCATGACATAAACAGATTTAAAAATTAGTTTAATTATCTTTATGTTGGACTTTTTCAAGTGGCTATTAAGCCATTCTTTAGACAAGGTCTTGATATCCCTGTCTGTGTTATTCTAAGAGATGCCTGTCTATTGAATTTCAATGATTCTTTCTTAGGGGTAATTCAAAGTAACCTCACCGACGGGTCGATATACTTTAATTGCTATCCAAATTTCTCGGTGGATATTAATGATCCTAACATCATGGATGTTTTAACACTTAATGTTAAAACAAAAAACATGAACAGTAAGGATAATACTAGAGAAATAGCAATAATATACAGAGTATATTATCAGCTTATGGGTACAACCCCAGCTCCTAAAGCTAGAATCACGAGACCTAGGGGTGTTACAACCCTCATAGAGGTAAGTAAAGACAGAAGTATTATCTTTGTTCCCAAGGCTCTCATTTGGAATGATATCATGCATAATAATAATTGGCACTTTGATACTATCACTCAACCTCTCCCTACCTATCCGGAGAAATCACAGATCAAAAGGATTATCCAACACCCTGACGAATCCATTGATTTAAAATTCCTAGGTTTTGAAGCCTCTACACATTCTTCATTTAGGAGATCTGTCTCGCACAGAGCTTCTACCTCTAAAAATCTAGAAGGAAGTGAAGAAAATGATAATGACAAGGGAAAAGTTAGAGGAGTTGACTTCTTTGGTCCTGTTCCCAAAGTATATTACCAGCAACATACTAGGGTTCAAGAATCTCTAGAACCCGAAATTCTTGGCTTTCTTACTTTTTGGGTACTCAGACTTCCTTGAAATTTTAGAATCTTTGGATGCATCTTCTATCTCCTCTACATGTTCTTGGACCAACTCTACATGTACCTCCTTATGTTTCTTAGGAGTTTTGTCTATGAGATCTTACCACTTCTCAAAGTGATTGCCATAACCTGTTTCAAATTCTAGATATCACCTGGAAACCAACCTTGAAGTTTGGCATTTTGTGTCTGATCTAGCTATCCTAACTGTGTCTCTATGTTCTTTTGAGCAAGTTGCTGATTTTTATCTCAATGGCCATTTGTTATTGATTAGCCAGGATCTTTTCAGTGATTCTTTAATATTGCTGGACTACATTTTCTGTATCTGAAACTATTAAGTTTGCACCTGTTTCCCCATGTATAATTGGGCTGACTCTGCCATTTATGGTTGTTGGATTTACCATAAGTTCCTTTTCGTGCATTACCCTCAACATTCACGAACTCCAGATTTGCTCCACATAAGCCTATAGAGTCGCCACTAATACCTAAGTCTCACACCAAGATGGGAGCTTTTGGATTGCATTTACTTAAGACTAAGGTTGGTTTACACAACTTACTGAACTGCAACATCACCTGGTTTCACAAGGCTGAGAGTTGAGCAACCAAAGTTGTGATGCTATCCACCTCAATCATACCGGTATACTTTCTTATTACACTTCTAGAAATATCATTATACTAATAAGGATTACCTTGTACAATTTAATTCAATAGAGTATAAAGCTCATCATAGTTTTCTCCAAAGCTTGACCACCTGCAGCTGAATCTAAATTTTTTTTTGTGTTTTGTCAAGAGCTTTAACAAAAGTATGAGATAATACCACGTTGGTATATTGGTGATACGGATAGTCTTGGAGAAGATATTTAAACCCATCCTAAGCATAATACTATTTCTTATTCAGCTTCTGTTTAAAGCTCAAAATTTTACTATGTAACCCCAAAATCTTATCGGATGGAATGAATCAGACGAGGAATTTATTTTCTAGAATATCCTATGTATCGATGGATTTTGAAGATTTTGCCTTTAATAATTTCTTTATTTCCCCCAAGAGTTAAAGGGGAAAGAGAGTGACCCTCATTTAATAAAAGAAGACACCAGTGGGGATAAAGGTATCACTAATCTCCAAAAAGTTCTGCAAATGGACCTGTGGTGCTTAGTGTGATGAAATATGTGATCAGTGTGATTTGACTATTTTACCCCTCCCCATAGTTACATTGTTGTGTTTCTGTAGTGTGAGGTGATTCGTATGGTTCCCAATGTATTTTGGTGCCTTAATGTGACATTGTAGTTTTTACTGGCTTCGAAAGACTTATTATGGACTTATGTGGTTATCTTTTGATCTGTGTGACAGATGGTCGAACAGACTATGCCAGCTAATCTGAAACATCAATAGGGTGGTAATATTTTTTGTCTGGTTTTATGGCTTTTAAATCTCATTTCAACCCTCAATTTAAAAAATTATAATTTTGGGTTGCGGTGGTCAACTGTGTGAAAACAACATCTTTTCAAAAATATGATATCTCCATTGAGTCAGGGGTGTCAAATTTAGAGTGGTTAAATAGTTTATTTTTGTAGTTCACATTTTGAATGAATCTTGAGGCCTTGGCGGAAAATTAGAAAGTTTCCAAAGTGTTTAGTTATCATCTGGTGCCTCTGTTATCCCACCTCCTTAGATGGTTATTGCACCTTGTGAAAAAGAGGTAGTGTAATCTCACTAAAGGTGTGGCGATCTCCATACCCTCTTCTGAGGTCAGGGTATGCGATTGCACATGTGGGTGTGTGATTGCCATACCTGATGACCAGTAAGGGGTATAAAAAGACCCTTAGATTGCAAATTAGGCAATTTTCCATCTTGCCTCTTGAGAGTTAAACCTTAAAATAGTGTGAGAACTTAAAAGTAAAGCTTGTGGGTGTTTGGAAGCTAGATTACTGTCTATTTCTTGATTCTTGAACGTATTTAAGGTTAGAATTCACCCTTTTCTTAGTTTAAATTTCTTGATTAATTGTTCAAAAATCCAAAATTTTAGGGCCTAATTTTAAACCCCAATTACACTCTTTTTTTCACTTGAATAATGTCCTTAATTATTTAATTACTTGTTTTTCCTCGACTTCATCTTTAAAACATCTTTGATTCTTGATTTAAAGTTTATTTCAAAGGTTTCACTCGGTAAAGTTTAAAAATGGTTTTTCTTTGATTTGGACCTCGTTTTAACTCGATTTGACTTGATTTTTCAATTGTAGATTTCTTAAAGTACTGATCACGTTTTTCCCATAAATTTATAATTTTGCCCTTTCTCTTTGAAAACACATTTTGGGGGTCCATTTTGACCCCAAACTAAAGTAGGAAATATGGGTATCGTTGACTTTATTTTAATGCGTATATTTTATATTTCTCGATTTTAGTTGATTTTGGAATTATTTTGAGAAGTAAGGTCATAGGTTCAAGTGTTATAGACTGGTTTTCATTCTTGAGGTAGGTTATGTCTTAACTCTTTCAGACTGGGTTGAGTAGTTAATTTGTAAACAAAATACATGTTAAGAGGATGGGAACTAATCATGAATTTAGCTATCTTACTATGTTGTGCCTATATAGGGGCCTATATGTGATATAATTGTTGGTTGTTGAGATATAATGTGATATGTATGATCATGTGGGATCCTGTGTGATGTGATAGCTCAAAATACATATGAATAATTATACTGTATTGTTGAAGTGCCTATTGTGGTACTATTGGTGTATTGTGTTATATCCATACTTTATTTGCCATATGAATTATGTGGAATTTCATAGATGATGGAAATAATGGGCAGATATTGGCTCACATAGTTGTGGAATATATCATTGTGGACGAATGTGGAAATATATCATTATGGTTAGTTGTAAAAATACATCATGTGGTTAGTTGTAGAAATACTAAATGTGATTAGTTGTGAGAATTACGTACTCATATGTTGCTCATTCATGAAACACTTGAGAAACACTGGTAACACATTTTTAAAACCTTTCTCAAGGGATGTATTGGGAAGGAAATATCATTGAAACACCCCAAGTTTTGAACCCTTATAAGATTTCCTTGGTTTTGGACTTACTGGACTTGGTACGACTCAAGGGTACCAATCGTACCCTTGAATACGACTTGTGGGATGGCTTGGTGGTTCACTCGTACACTAGGCAATGTGTTTGGTGTAGCTACTACCCAAGATACAACTCATCTTGGTACAAGTTTTATAGAAGCATAAGAGTGGTGCAAGAAAATTCCTATACTGCTTGTTTGGGTTGTCTTGTGGAATCTGCCCAAGGTACGGTTGATGGGTAAGATTGGTGTACCACTCGCACCCTTAAATATGAGTTAGGGAGGTGTAATTCATATAGAAACTAGTAGGTAGGTTATTGGAAAGGTCTTGAGTATGAGTTGGGGTATCACTTGTACCCTAGGATACGATGGTATTGGTGATTCGTAACCATGGACGTGGCTTGTTTTTAATTATAAGTCAAGGGTAGTCAAGAGTCATGTTTCACTTCGGAATCTTCTTGTATAAGGCATGTTCTCTTCCCTCATTGTTACTTCTAACTAAAGGCATGTGTATTGTGTTTTAAACATTGATTTATGAATCATGAATGGTAGTTTTTAAAAATATATGTTGAGGGTTTTGATGCATATGGTTTGGTATTCATTTAAACTATGTTTTTACATGTTTTTGGTAATGGTTTGCATATATTGGTACTTTTTGGTTTTGTCTTAACAAATGGGTCTTTAGTAATCCTAATTATGGTGGTTTATGCATTGGTTATGGTCTTGGTAAAGGTATGTCCTCAACAGGTTTGACAAAATACCTAAAAGAATGTTTTCACTATATTGTTGAACTTTCATTGGAACTCTTGCATGGTTTTGTTTGGTAATGGATCCTTAAATAGATTTGTATGGTTTTACATAGTTTAAATTGTATAAATGCCTTAAAAATATGGCATGGTCATAAATAGTTTGGAATAGTTTGAAATGGTATAAATAGTGTACATAGTTTGGAATGATTAAATAGTAAATCCTTAGTGGCAATAAAATTTGTTATGCTTTTGGGGTACATGGGAATCCCCCAAGTGGATTAATATGGTTAACGCAAGGGTACATAGAATCCCTTACACCTATACATGGTTGGGTATGGATAGTACTTGCAAGTATAGTCGGTATAACGATACCACTACTAATAGCCTTGGTTAATAAATGGTTAATGGATTGGTTGGTTTCTTGGTAATGGTTTTAGTTGGGAATTAATGGCGGGGTATGTATGGGACCAAAACTGGAAACTCATATTTGTCAATGTGAGGTTAGTCTTGATGATCGTGTGCATGATGTCACGTTTTGTATTTGGGGGATGTACTAGTCAACCGAGTTTTCTTCCCTGGTCGTATGCCTATACACACTTTGGCCCTTTCTGTAGGAGGATCTTAACTCTTATATCCCGTGGGTGGTTTAGGATGGCAAAGCTACACAGCCCAGGTAAAGGTTTTAAAGGCATGCTAAACCTGATCCTCTTTCCCGATATGGTTATATATATATGTAAGGTTGTATACATCATGGATGGTTTTACTTGGCTTTGTAAATGGAATTATTTTGTCCCTATCTTGGGTGCATGCAAGTGTTTACCCACTAACCTATCTTTAGGCAGCTGTATACCCAGACTATGCAGGGACCAGCCATTCTACTTCTCCTGCTTGATGATCAAATTCGGGGATAGTTAATGTTGGATTGAAGTGGTGAGATTCCATAGTGTGGAATGCATCTATTTCATGTCATAGTTTCCTTTACATATCTTTTGTCTATCATAGACATTGGATTTTTGGCTATGGTCGGGGGCATGTCCCAACTAGGTATCTTTGGTTGGTCTAGAGGCTTTGTAAAGACAGTTGTGGACTTGGGTATGGTATGGATTATTCTTGTATATATATACATATATAGATTGGCTTATTATCATGGTATTGTCTTATGGTTTCCGCATTGTTTTGGGTTGCTTATTGGGTGGTTGGACTTGGTTGGTTTGGTAACGGGGGTGGTTCTCGATCTTGTTTGGGCTTGGGATTGCCTATTACGACAAAGCCCTGGCATTATTCATGTTAAGTTGGTATCAGAGCATTAGTTTTGGGTGTCATGGGGTGTCCACAAACCCATGTTGAGTAGAGTCTTCCTTATGGGTGTATCGTGCGCTACACTTATAATAAGAAGGCTACGAAGCATTTCAGAATGTTTCACTTTCTTACTTATTCTACTTTCGGGCTATGGAGTCTAAGGTCTTGAACTCTTCTCTAAATCTTCCTTTGTTCACTCTTCGGATCATATCTTCTCAACGATCTAAAGTTCATGGAAACTCTCCTGTCCCACTCAATGACAACATGGATGGATTTAGTCCAACTTATGGAACACAGACATGGACAAGGGTTGTAGCTTCTAATTTTTCCCATAGAGTCCCGTCGGTCTTCTCTAACCCTATCTCGAAAGGTGATACTCATACTCGGTTACCTCAAAGAGAGGTTACTAATGCTGAGTTTCATCATCCTAACAATTTATTAACCCAAATAGTGAACACTCTATAATACCAGTCCTGTCCTATTATTACACGAAGGAATGAGGTAAGATTGGTAAATAGGCAAGGTAAGGGGTTCTCGATCTTCTGAGCAAAAAAGAAGGCCAATGGTATGGCGGTAAATGGTCTAAAAAGGAAGAGTTGGGTGAGTCCTAACTCCTATTCTATGTCTTGTGTTCCCTATCCAGATTAAATTGGGAGGCAAGTGTTTTTAGATTTGTCAATTCTTCTAGGGCACAAGGTGCCCAATCTCGAGCCAATGGGGCCCATTTCACATCATCCCATTCTCTTTATAAATTTTTGGTTGGTTACATCATGGTTATTGCAAGAAAAGAAGGAATCAATATTTTAGTTATGGGTCAGTTGCGTCTCGTATGACGAGGATTTCCCATAAGGGTTTCTTCTTGGGAAAATAAAGTATTAGCTATTACCGTAGGCTTCGACAATGGTTGGCATTATCTCAATTCTCTTACTATTCCTTGGGAGTTCAAGGCATCTTTTGATGTCGACAGTGGTATGTTGAAAACTCTTTTCCTTGTGGTGTGTATGGTTTACTTTGTTTGGGGTTCTCTTTATTTTGTGACCTCATTTATGGTTATGTATTTCAGTCTCAAGGTTACTTTAAAATCTTTTCTTCTTCTTCTTCTTCTTCTTCTTCTTCTTCTTCTTCTTTTTCTTCTTCTTCTATTTCTTCTCCAGTAAGTGACTCTGTTATTACCAAAAGAGTCTATAAGGAGTATATGATATCTGTCTATAGTAAAGAGATCTTGGTGGATTTATATGTGACTCGAATATGGTGGATTTTAATGTCATTTGGGGGAATGGATTAGTTGTACTAGTGCTGTTCTTTATTAGAATGTCGAACTTATAAAAAGGTTGCCTTTAGGCTCCTTGGTAAGTCAGTTTTGGAATGAGAGAGTAGTTTTATTTGAGTCCCTAGTTTTTAAGGAAAAAGTTATATCTTAGAACTTGGAGATTGGTATCCAAAAGGATGTCCTTATTAGACAGTCCAGGTTAAAGATTCTAACTCAAAAGAAATTTTCCTAGCATTCAATTTTGGTGGTGAATGAATTTCCTGGGGTCCTTTCTGATGACCTTCACTGTGCTTTTCTAATAGGTAGATTGGTTTGGGGTTGGTCTTATTTTGTACAGTTGTCCAAATTTCTATTCCTTCATTACAGAATGGTTTCGATGGAATTAAAGGATCTTAAGGAGAAATTAAGGGGTCTCTTAGATGAAGGTCTCATCAGTCTTAATGTTTCTTTGTGGAGTATTCTGTCCATGCATGCATAAGGGGAATGGTTTCCCTGGAAATAGATAGGTTGTTGGTTGGTGGATAAAGAATATAGAGTGTCCTTCTTATTTAGAAGACCATATATGTGTATTTCATTCTATATGGGGCATTTTGATAGTATTGAATGGTGGTTGGTGGATCCTACGTTTGTACCTAGATACTTGATCTTGGTAAAGGTAGTATGTTAGCTCGGGAATAGAAATGCATGAATTGTAGGGATAATTTGGTAGGTCAGTGGTCTAGTCATTAGATAGGTTATATCATGGATCTTACACGTATCTTGGTCCCTATAGTTGTATTTTATTGTTGGCATAAAATTGGTCATTAAATTTATGGTTTTGAATAGGGTTTTGGCACAACTGAAGGCTTTGACATAATTACTTATTAAATTGATTTTCCATGGATTATGATGCATTATTTGCACTTTATTTATGTTTATAAACATTGTGGGATGCATGGGAATGTTAAATGTATTTTGGGGTACTATGGATTTCCCAATAACTTGGTTTTGGTCTTGAAAATTATATGCCCTCAAACTTTTTATGAAATTGCCATTGAATATAATATTGTCATATGGTTCAACTATTCTTGAATCTTTGCACTGCATACATGGTTAAAGGAACATGAATTGGTTTGGGTTTGATTTAAATGATTTTAAAAAGGCCTTGGTTACCATGGTTTGATTTTGAATGGTTTTGGTTTGATTGGAAACCTTGAAGTTAATTTGGTATCTTGGTTTTTGCCTATCCCGGGCTCTAGGTAGCATTGGGATGAATAAGGTTTTGGGTATAGGTGAACCAACTATCCCTAGTGTACATCTTTGGTGAAGCCCATTAGAGCGGAGTATTGTGCTTGTAGGAGTAATGAGGTGAAAGTTGATGGTTAGTATGAAATTCCCTTTTAGCGGTGGACTTTAAGGGAAGGTCGGGTTTGCATATTCTAATGATACTTTTCTCTCCCAGTTAAGAGAGTACTCGCTTTGTGTTGCATGTATTCATTTAGCACTTATGCCTAAGGCTCACATTTTGTATTCACCTTATTCCCTAGATATGAGTCTTGACCTTGTGTTAAGTTACCCTTGGTATGTGTGGTTGTGTTTCTTTTGGTGTCCAGTATTAAGGACTCCTCTTATGGTATGGTTTGCTTGGGTTGTTTCTTCATTATGGTCTAGGTGGTTGTTGTGAAGTACTTTGTTCCTATAGTATTGTGTCTTGTCTCTGGGATCTTACCCTGGGAGGCATGGATAACTATTGTAAGTCTATTTCTTAAATAAGTTTTCTTATGTTAGTATAGTAGTGGTTTGGGAAGAATGGAGATGAGTTAAAGTAGGGAATATAGAATCCCCTAAGTAAGGGAGAGTCTAGGGTGACTACCAGAGTTAGGGTTTTGGAAGGTAAGGTAAGTTGTTATCATGGGAAATAGTTAAGAAAGAAATGGGTGGTGAAAACCTTATGAAGGTTGTAGAGGGTGCTAGATCTTTTGATGGATAGATCATACCGTGGGTATATAAGTCGTAGGCTTGAATATTGTGATTGGTAGATATACTAATAGTTTTGTTGGGTAATTGAGATATGTTATAGGGCATGGTTTTATGAATTATTTTCATGGCTCCATAGTTGTATGATTTTGGGTGTTCAATTATAAGCTGGGGGTATTGGTTATAGTGGTTGGACATGGTTTGTCCATGCCTTTTACTTGTGGTTTCCATATTATAATAGTAATGGAAGGAAAGTAGGAAAGTAGTGTTTAGGGATAAATATAAAGGGTAGAGCCCAGTGGCCTAAGTTTACTCCTGTTAACTTTGGATAGGATTAACATTAAGGTGGTGTATAGCTAGACTCAAGCTCTTGTAGCGGTGTGTCTTGGTAAATTCTAAGTTGAATTGGACTTGCCCTTGCATAAGTCTATTCAGCCGATATTCTATGAGTTTGCATTGGGGTAAGGTGTGGATGGTCCTTGGTTGGTTGGTTTTTTTAGGTGTTATTGGTATCACGGATTCCTTGTCCTTTAGGGAGGTCTAGATGAGGATCTTGGATTGGAAAATTCTCCGATTGCAAACAAAAGCTGTGGCTTCAGTAAAGGTTCCATGGTTTAACTAAAAGTCTGATAAAGTCATTGGGAATGTGGAAGGGGACATGGAATCCAAGTGTCCATGTTGGTTCTTTGTTCTAGAAATTCTTGCATGAGGTGTGTGCTCTTTAACACGTCTTTTTGTTTTCTAACATGGTTAAAGGAGAGGAATGGTTCCTCTTACATCTTTATTTTCTAACTCAGTTAAAGGCCGGAATGGGGTGTTGGGATGTAAATCATGTTTGGGTTATATAGTGATCTTCTCCTGTTGGTTATGTATCCTAGCTTTTTATTTTGGTTGAGGAAAATATTGTTGGATGTTAATGTGTTATCTCATGCTTGTCCCTTGCCCTTACCTATCATTCGGGGATGAATGATCCTAAAGGGGGAGAATGAAACACCCCAAGTCTTGGACCCTTGCAAAATTTCCTTGGTTTTGGACTTACTAGACTTGGTACGACTTAAGGGTACCAATCGTACCCGTGAATACAACCTATGGGATGGCTTGGTGGTTCACTCGTACACTAGGCAGTATGTTTGGTGTAGCTACTGCCCAAGGTACAACTCATCTTTGAATGAGTTGTATAGGAACATACGAGTGGAGCAAGGCAAGTCATATGGTGCTTGTTTGGGTTGTCTTGTGGAATCTACCCAAAGTATGGTTGGTGGGTATGATTGGGTGTACCACTCATAACCTTATGTACGAGTTAGGGAGGTGTAAGTCATATAGAAACTAGTAGGTAGGGTCTTGGCAAGGTCTTGCGTATGAGTTGGGGTACCACTTGTACCCTAGGATATGGATGTTATAGGTAAGTCATACCCCTGGACGTGGCTTGTTTTTAATTTAAAGTCAAGGGTAGTCCGTACATGTCCTACTTCAAATCCCTTCTTGTTGGCCTCTTATAACACTTAATAAAGGATGGAAACACTCCAAATACTCCCTCAAACTTACTCTTGAAGATTGAAGGCTAGGGTTTCTTCATAGGTTCTTCAAAGGGCTCAAGACATGTTTGTCTCCGAAATCTTCTTGTATAAGGCATGTTCTCTTCCTTAATTGTTAGTTCCAACTAAAGGCATGTGTATTGTGTTTTAAACGTTGATTTATGAATCATGAATGGTGGTTTTCGAAATATATGTTGAGGGTCTTGATGCATATGGTTTGGTATTCATTTAAACTATGTTTTTACATGTTTTTTGTAATGGTTTTCATATGTTGGTACTTTTTGGTTATGGTTTAACAAATAGGTCTTGAGTAACCCTAATTATGGTGGTTTATGTATTTGTTTTGGTCTTGGTTAAGGTATGTCATCAACGTATTTACTAAAATGCCTAAAAGAATGTTTTCACTCTATTGTTGAACTTTCATTGGAACTCTTGAATGGTTTGGTTTGGTAATGGAACCCTAAATGGATTTGGATGGTTTTTCGTGGTTTAAATAGTTTAAATGATATAAATGCTTTAAATGTTTGGCATGGTCATAAATGGTTTGGAATGATTTTAAATAGTATAAATGGTGTACATGGTTTGGAAAGATTAAATGGTAAATCCATGGTGGCTATAAAATTTGTTATACTTGTGGGGTACATGGGAATCACCCAAGTGGTTTAATATGGTTACTTGAAGGGTACATGGAATCCCTTAAACCTATACATGGTTGGTTATGGATAGTACTTGCAAGTATAGGCAGTATGACGGTACCACTACTAATGGCCTTGGTTAATAAATGGTTAATGGATTGGTCGGTTGCTTGTTAATGGTTTTAATTGGAAAATAATGGTGGGGTATGTAGTAAAGCCGTGGAAGGTGGAGGTCTCAGGGGGGACCAAAACTAGAAATTCATATTTGTCGATGGGAGGTTGGTCTTGGTGACAGTGTGCATGATGTAACACTTTATATTAGGGGGATGTACTAGTCATCCCAGGTTTTCTTCTCTGGTCATGCAGCTAAACGTACTGGGCCCTTCCAGCTGGAGAGCTAAACCCATATAGTCCGTGGGTTGTTTAGGACGGCAAAGCTATACAACCCAGGTAAAGGTTTTAAAGGCATTGTTATATATATATATATATATATATATATGCATGGTTGTATGCATCATGGATAGTATAGCTTGGCTTTGTAAATGGTATTATTTTGTCCTTATCCTGAGTGCATACTAGCGTTCACCCACTAACCCATCTTCGGGCGGCTGTATACCCATGCTATACAGGGATCGGCCATTTTAATTCTCCTTCTTAGTGATCAGATTTAGGGACTGTTGATGTTGGATTGAAGTGGTAAGCTTCCATAGTTCGGAAGGCATCTATTTCATGTCATGGTTTACTTTACATATCTCTTGTATTTCATAGACTTTGGTTTTTAGGCTATTATCGTGGCATGTCTCGACTAGGTATTGTTTGGTTGGTCTAGACTCTTTGTATGGACAATTGTGGATTTAGGTATAATATAAGTTGTTTTTGTATATATATATATACATACATACATATATTGGCTTATTTTGGTGGTATTGGCTTATGGTTTCCTCATTGTTTTGGGTTGGTTATTGGGTGGTTGGACTTGGTTGGGTTGGGTAACAGGGGCGATTTCCGATCTTGGTTGGGATTGCGCTTGCCCATTATGACAAGGCCCTAGTTTGGGTCATGTCAATCATGACATCCCTCCTCGAGGAATGTACTGGGAAGGAGATATATGGATTGACAAACCCCCATGGGTCCTATGATGGAAGGTTTGCCTTTGTTGGTGTATACAGAGATTGTGCGACAACCTCGTGCATCATCACTATCATCATCATCATAATCATTCTTATTGCATTTACTTCATTATGGTTATGATGTTATTGTACTTATTCTTGACTTATTACTTATCTAATTATCCTACTTGTATGTGGTATATTGTACACTGGTTTCTTTTCTGTGTTTGTTACAATGTATGTGATATATTAGAACTGTTAGTCCAAGCAGTGTGGGCTACCATTATAGGATTTTTTTTATTACAGGTGACGTGCCCTTAGTGTGTATTTTGTATGCTTTATTTTATACTTCGCTCGGTCGGCCAATGATACCTACTGAGTACAAGTGGACCATACTCACTCCTACTGTATCCTTTTGGTGCATATTAAGGTTTTGGTATGCCCCACATTACGTGACTTAGGCAATTTTTGGAGCTTTCAATGTAGTGGATGATTTTCAAGCGTCTGGGAGTTATGGTTATATTGTTGATTATATTCTTTTCTCATTTATTATACTTATATGGTCCAGCTTCATTCTAGAAGCCTTACCTTGGGGGTATTTCTGTATTTTCCCCCTTTGTGTATCAGTTTGGCTGATAGGCTTACTTGTTAAGGTACGCTGCGATAAGTGTAATCATGACCTTTCATTTTGGGTCGTGACACACAACAAGCCTATGAATTGCCTATTGTTATGTAGTTGCTATACCATGTTCTATTTAAGCTCGAATCTACCTCCGGGTTCCGATATGAAGATGGCGGAGGTAACATATGTTGCAATTGGGATTGCTACTTCGCGTACTGTCCTATGGGCTAGTGGATCGTTAGCCATTTGTGCATGAATACCTTCCTCGTGTTGAATCCATGGTATCTAATATAGAAATAATGCTTCTCTCCTTAGCTGGTGTAAGCATCGCTCAGGTTCAGGATATGGGTCAAACAAATCCCTTTCCATTGTCAGCTTACATAATTTTCATACCTCTACCTGCAAGTTTAGAAGCTAAGATCAAGTTTTTAGCACTTGTTAAGGAAAATAGTAAAACTATAACTGAGACAGTTTGCAATATTCAAGTCACCGGCAATGGCGCCAAAAACTTGTTGTATCCTAGTGCACACGCAAGTGTATGTGGTCACCCAAGTAGTAAAGTGGCCTTTAAAATCCAAGTGTTGATCCCACGGGGACTTATCCTCAGCAACGATCTAATCCTTGTATTACTACGACAATAAAACAAGTGCAGGAGTAACTGCTAATGATTGGGAATTAAAAACTAAAAGTAACCGTAAACAATGCGTTAATATAAAGTTCTTGAACAATAATGGGGAGAAATACAGGGTTAAGGCTCTACAAACAATCCTACTTAGCTACATAATTTTGTCAATTTAGTTAATTATCTTGGTGGTTGATTCACGGGGTTGATATCATGACTATGGCCTTTCGAGCCTCAAGACATCTATCTAACTTAGCCCCACAACTACAACGTTGAGTGGGGATACGAGTACTAAGGTAAACTCATTTATAGTTCATCCCATATATGAAACAAATAGGGTGACTTAGGTATATTCTTATCCTAAACATAAATCTTAACTTCAATCCCTTTAATGATTAAGATCCTACTCCATATATCCCACGTTCTAATGTATTGTTCCTTCTTTCGGGCTTACAATAGAAATACGAGTTTATTCTAAGGGTCGCGAATTTGTAGAATATTAAATACAAGGATATATAAACAACCAAATAATTATAACAAATATAAACCAATGGAATTATAAGCTTAAGTATTCATGCTCTTGGCCTCAACCCTAGAAGAAGTTGTTTAGCTTTTCATGGAGTTACAACAAATCATACTTCATGAATTTTTATATATAATCCAAACATAAACTAAAAAATAGGATTAAAACCCTTTGAGAAGCCTCTACAAGTGTATCCCAAGCCCCAAAGGTCGTCCAAGGTGTGTACAATAACATAAGATTGTTCTATTTATAGTTGGAAACAATTGCCCGATTTGAAACCACGGGCATGCCACACTCTTGCGTCGGCACGATAAGGGTGTGGCAGACTATTATCATGGAGTCTTACTGGAATTTGGAAATTTTGGTTTGTGTCTAAGGGTGTGGCATGCCCTTGTGCTCAGATTTCCAGATTTCGTCCAAGTAAGCTCCATCTATTTGACATTGAGTTCCTCACTTCATAGGTGTTTTTCCATCATCCTTAGACATTGTTTTGCTCTTGGATATCATTTTTATCATATTATAAGGCATCTAATATCATAAAACACCTCAAAAATACTTAAACACAATAGAATCCAACAAGATATACTAGAACAACACCTAGCTTTAGCTAGTAACACTAGTTTTCTTGCCTAAACTTTTAAGTGATAGTTTTCATTCCAAACTTATTTTGAACACAGAATATACATCATAAACAAGAACTTTAACACTTGTATTCTCTATTATATGATTGTAAACACATTATGCACACAAGAATTCCTTAAAACTAGGCTAAATATGTAGAGATTAAGATACTTAGGTGCATAAATCCCACCTAAGATCAGTTCAACAGAGAAACTTAAATAATAAATTAATAGGTATTGATTATTAATGGTTAATTTACCTTTTAATTCCATTAATTCACTAATTTATCTATGCAATTAGATGCTTTATGTGAATTATGGTAGAAAATCCTTAGAACGAAATAGGAATGATCATGAACTTGATCATAGGAGTTAGGTGTGAGTTATAATTCCCAACATGGTAGGTCATTTCATTAATTATGTGTTCAAATTTATGTGCTAGACTATGAGCAAATGGAAATTGCACTGAAGGGCAAAGTTCCTACTTAGAGGAGTTATGCAAGCTTGGTTTGAGGTAGGTGGTGGTATTGTAGTTTAATTCAATATGTTCTATATGTGCACGTTAACTATCTTTTAGTGTGTCTTATTAGAAAATATTGTTTGGTATGGTCAATGTAAATGCTTTAAAATTATTATATGATTTTGACCTACCTCATTGCTAAATATGGAATGTTTCATTTGGAACATTCTCACGGGTTGTTGGTGAAACAACATTGTAGACATTTGTGTTTGGGGTTTAATACATGGACAAAAATTATCCTTTGTAGTTTATGGCTAGTGGGTGGATGTACTACCCATAGCGTGTATCTACTAGGGTCAATTGAGTTTGATGATTCCATGATTAAATCGGGAAATATATTTTTACGATTGATAATTGCTTAACCTATTGATATTTCTTGGATTAACTTGACTAAACTTGACTTGGTGATAAAATGTTAACTGTTGATTGAAATCTTAAGTTGCTTATTTGATACTTGTTACGCTAAGTTTATGTTAGTTGAGCCTGGATTATTGTGGTACTATATTTTAGCTAAGTATTCATATTCTAGTCTTGGATTGGCCAGATGAACCTTCCAATACACTATTTTTTTCTTGTATGTTGATATAACTCTGCTCTTACTTTATGAGTGCAGTGCATATTCCAGTGGCTTTTACGAGACCTTACAGGTGATTCCAGCGGTTGATTCTAATCAAGGGTAAGAAACATGTTTTGGTCTACCATGAATCCTTCTTGTATGAAAGAGAGGCCTGTGATTTTCATTTTAATTTTTGAGGTTGCATCACATTCTTGACAATTTTTACCACTTTTAGTGTAGATAACTTTCGTCTCTTAGGTATAGTTTTTTCGTTAAGTACAATGTTCCATATTTAGTTTAATATTTTATTTAAACTTGATATTTTATTGATGGATTAGTTCTATTATTACTTTTAAGTGTTGATTTTGAGAGGGTATGTTGGTGTAAATGGTTCTCCCATTGGGTGAGTAGTATGGATGCCACTCATAATGGGTTTAGATCATGAAAAAGTTTATATCAGATCCTAGGTTCATCAATCTCCTTATACCAAAATGGGTCTAGTACAGTCTAGCAAAACGATAATAAGACATCTATATCTTTCTTTGGGAGGCTATATGACTTTAGAAAATTTTTCATTCTTGTCTATTTTGTGTTATAACTTAATTCTAATTGATATTTTGTGATCCAAATTGGTATTTATTTTCTTCACTCTTTTGTTTGCAGATGGTGAATACTAGGTCCAACATAACTCGAGCAACAACCCCTTCCCCGACCACTCTAGGTAAGTGTAACACCCCGATTCCCATGAACCGAAATGCCACATGGTGCTCGTGACCCCGAGGGACCACAAGCTAACCCTTCACTGATATTTGTATCTGTTCACTGCATAATATAATACAATAAATGCAGAAACTGGCTAAATCTGGCCATAAGGTTCAAACATCTAAATATACAGTACTGAAAACTAAATATCAATATATCTGTCTGAAAAGCCTCTACACTGTCTGAACTGTGGAGTTGAAGGGACAATTTCCCAACTAACTCCGTCTAATAAAATCACCAAAACACTGAAATAGAATATCCTTGGATGATGAGGACTTACTGCCACCCACTGCTACAAAATATGACAGCTAAATATACTCTGAATCTCGCTCTTCTGAACCTATGGTGGGGAAAGAACCATAGTGCGAATGCGTCAGTACAAAGAATGTACCGAGTATCCAAAGGATAGGGTAAGGTAAAATATAAGGCTTATGGATAAACATAACAATCTGAATAATATGTATTCGCTGAAATAAACATATATAGAAACTCTACAGTTACAAATTTTGAAACATGTCTGATCAACAATACACACATGGATGCATAAAGTACAACTGAAATCATCATGACACCGAATGTTACATTTTGAACGCCGACACTCAAAAATAATAATACTGATAATAAGATATTGAGTATCTGAAGCTACTAGAGCGGACATATGTACTTATCCATACTGAGAAATCGGATAACTTATATTACTGATATTCGATATTCAAATTCACCAACTCCAGAACACTGACCAACTGAATCTGAGATCAACCCTCATCTAGTAAGAAGTTTCTAAAACACTGAACAACTGAATCTGAGATCAACCCTCATCTAGCAGGAAGTCTCTAGAACACTGAACAACTGAATCTGAGATCAACCCTCATCTAGTAAGAAGTCTCTATACTCAACGATAATGATAATGGGTAAATAAGTTCGAGAGCAACCCTCATCTAGTAGGAATTCTCTCTACTCAATGATAATGATAGCAATACTGGGGGGCCTGTATCTGACAGCCTCAACTTCTGCGCATTAACTTAGTTCTTTTCTGAGACTGTTACTAAAACTATGGGAGTTATCATTTAACTGACATGCCCCACTTACCACAAGTGGGATCCAACCTGTACCCCAGCTAGAAGGGTGTCAATACCGCGCCACCAGTAAAGACAACTGCATAAGACCCTCTACTATCAGGATATCAAACTAGAATGGTGGGACCCTCTACTCGCAGGACAACTACCTCATCTAACCCTCTACTCGCAGGATAAATGTCTCAACCTACGCTGGCGACTTAGTTCTAGAGCATAAGGATTGTTACCAGGAATCAAACCCTCTACTCACAAGAATGTTCCCATCCTTAGCTCGCTCGGTGCTGAATCCTACTCCCAACTGAAAGACATTTAACCGGTTCTTAACTGTACTCAACTAAACTGAATCTATTCTCACATTATGATACTTTATTAATATGACAGGGTTCGCTTGATTCCGTTCTCTGACGGAGTATTTCTAATTACCACTTACTTTTAAGATAAGCTTACTATCTCACAAAATGTACAGAGGTCTATAATGGAGTGAATTGATATGTAAGATTTCATAGCATCATGGCCCGATTATTCGATAAAGAATGATTTCTAAGATTACTGAGTTTTCCCCAAGTTTTGAAACTAACTGGGAGTTCATTGTTCATCACTCGATTGAGATTACCGTGAAACTGACTTGGCTCTAGACCAGCAGACTATTTTGGACATACGCACCCCCAGCACATAATAGCATAAAGTAACACAAGATAGATAACTCATACACAACATGCCCATAGGACATCATATGCAACACATAATTGAGGACTTCATACTTAGCAAATCAAATGGCCTCATTTCTCCATATAAGCATCCAATCGAACATGTGGGGAGCATGCTTTGGGTCCACAACAAATACTACGCCCAAACATCATAGTTACCTCAATAATTCATCATGGCATTCCATCATACACCTACAATGCACCATAAATTCAAGAAAATCAACTATCTATAGGAACAGAGCATGAATTTATCTTTTAAGACCTAATGAACCACAATGCATAGTTTCCTATTCTCTTAAATATTTTGTCAAACATATGGTAGACATAAGCATATGGATATGGCATGAAATCATAGTTTGGATAACAAACATGACAAATACTTAAATTCTTCTTCACATAGGTATTTTAGCAATCATCTTACAT
>NW_025890513.1:0-6549 GCF_002878395.1 Capsicum annuum | reverse complement strand
CTTTGTGTTGCTTGTTCTTCTCACGTTTTGTGGACTGTTTTGGCATCTTGGTGGACTGATTTGTATCACAACATTAATGACATTTATTGTGATGTTGGTAGTTTTAGTATTGAGAGTTTATCTTGGCAAAGTTTGTTTCTTAAATTGAAAGATACATGCCTTGGGCTCCCTAAACTTTCACATGTTTCTGATTGATAATGGAGGTACTATCTCTTTAGATAAATTAGAAAGAGCACTTTTATAAAAAAAAAAGTAACTTACAAAAATCCCACATGTGTTTAAGTGTTATTATATTTTATCCCAATTATTTAGTTAATTACATCGTATCCCTTTTTTTCAAAATTGTGATACATCTATTTTAAAGTGATACATATAAAAAGTGATATATTTAGAATTGACTAGATATTTATTTAAGGAAGTAACAGATTCTCTTTTATTCTGTGGAGCAAATCACGCACAATCAGTTACACAGTGAATTAATGAGATTTACAAAATCAGTAATACCGCTAATCAACTTTCAAATTTAAACAAAATTTTGAAACCCCAAATTCATTTGAGGAGTGAATGAGAAAAACAGATAGAGATAGAAAAACCATCGGAGCAATGGGGAAAGATATGAGCAATGATCAAATATCTTTAATGAAGGTAGCCTTCACTCTATTCGACACCGACGGCGATGTCAATATTGCCCCATTAGAACTCTGTTTGACGGCGACGACAAGACGGTGCTACAGTTAGAGTTTGTTTGAAATTGAAAGATTTAGAGGAGTTTCCGACTTTGAATTTAGAGAATAATGTGGGGGTTTATGCACAGTTCTCTGCTCATGTGAAGACTAGTACGACGTCGTCGACGGAAGTGAATGAAGAAGAGAAGGAGCGGAAGAAGAATTATTATTTAAATACGTGATAATCTGAAATCTGAATTATTATTTGACGGCGGAGAAATATGTGTGATACATTTGGTTGTATTTCTATGTTTTTTTTTTTCAAAATTAGACATTCAATATATATGATACATTTAGCATACTTGACATATAAGTTGAAGTTTGAAATTTCTAATTTATATTTGAAGTGTGTGAGTTTGAAATTTATATGATTCATATTAAATATTTATGAAAGTTCTGTGATTCATATTAATATTTTCTGCATTAGTTCTAAGAGGTTATCTGTTATACTAATAATATATTTTTATAGTTGAAATAAATATGCTGAGAAAAACACAATTTAAAAGATGATTCATTTATTCATATGTTAAATGTATCACCCATTTATAAATGAATCAAAAAATATAATAGCTATAGAAACATTTAGGACATATGTATCACCAATAATCTGACGGCAAATGCCTCACTCATATATTGTCAATAAAATGTATCACCAATAATCTAACATCAATTTGTATCACTTATACAGTTTCAACAAATGTATCACCCATATACTGATAACAAAAGTATCATTAATATGTATCATCGTTACACTATGAAAATGTATCCAGAAAATTAGTATTTTTATATATGTATCAAGTGATTAACTTAAAATTCATTTAAACAATTAAATCACCTTTTTAAAATAACTAAAATTTTTATAATTTAATGTAGTACATTGACGATTTGAAGAAGATGTAGTAATGGAGATGGAAGATGTTTTAACTAATGATTATTATTTGGAAGAGTTGTAAGGAGTCTTGATCCGAGTCGAGCTGGTAATATTATAAAAGAGATTTTGTAGGATCAAAATTTGATTATTGAGTCATGAGGAGTTGAATACTAATATTGATAGATATTAATTATTGTACGTAATAACTTTACTATAGAAAGGTAAAGAATTAAACTATATAGCTATTTTGTGCAAGTTGAATTTAAGTGAGAAACCGATGATAATGACAGAGAGTATGTAAGTTACCCTATTAAATTTGAGGGGAGAAGAAGTATGACTTGGCTTGTTTGGTGGTGGTAGTATGTTAATATTATAATTTGGGAGATAGTTTAGGAAAGCAAAACTTTGGAAAAAAAAATAGTTTGGAGATGGAAGATGTTTTACTTGATTATAATTTGGGAGAGATTTTAGGGAAGGAAATCTTTGAAAAAAATATCTTGCATGAGTTAATGATGGAGTAAAAATAGGATGTGGGGTTTTCTTGATATGTATCAAGAGAAAAGTTGAAAATCGAGATTTAATGTAAATTTTTAAAAGGTAAGGGCTATTGTGTAATATAGTCTCTTATGTTTGGGTTTTGTCTAATCCATTTACAGTTTTGATCAATGTGCCTTAGAGGCCATAAAAATCTTTGAACTTGAGGTACAAACCTATCCACTGGCTAGCTATGCAACATCTATACTAAAAGGGCTACTCTCCTCACTAAGACATTATTTGTTTGCACTTAATGGAGGTCTGAATTTGAATGATTCAGACTTCAGACCATTAAGTGCATTTTTTTGTCATTAAGATTTTGACTTTTAATGGGTCTTAATAGTTCTTTATCATTCGGATCTGGTACTAAATCTTAATTATTAAGAGGTATTCTTGTGTTAGATAATATTTACCACCACTTTATCCATAATCATCAGTCACCACCACTAACCACCTCTGCCACCACCACCTTACCACCAACCACCAACCACCACCACTATTACAACCACCATTCACAATCATAATTGCTACTAACCACTATTTTCAGCCGTTAACATATCTATCACCTCCATTATGTTAATTATATCCACCGCTATTACCATCGTCAACGTCAATGTCAATGCCAATACCACCAACATCACCACCATCATCAACCACTATTGGCCAATCCCAACTACTAACCAACTCATCTATCACAACTAGCGCCACCGCTAACTATCACTAACACATCATCATCATTCGCACATTCTTTGGCCACCTCCATCATTGTCACCGGTGTCGTCACCTCTACCACCACTTCATCCATCATCACTGCTATAGTATATTTCTACTAATAATCATCTCCTCCATCACAATTAACAACATCTCCAACTACCACCAACATATCATCAACCATCATACATTTATTTTTAAGCTATCACAATCAACACCTCCAACTACTAACATCATCCAACTTCACATCACTACCACTACCACTACCAATCGCCACCATCGTAACAGTCACTACAATACCAAACATCTCTATCATCACAACTATTACCACCAACATTACTAATTACTAACATCAATCATTACCACCACCACCATTACAAACCATCTCCATTATCACTAACAAATATAAATATTTTTTCCAATCAAATAATAATTTTATTGTTTTAAATTAAATATTTGTCTAATATATAATTATTTTTTAATTGAATCATATTTTTTATTATATATGCAAATAAATAAATTTTGCATATTCAAATATTAAAAAACAAATAGTTTTAACTATTCAGATTTCAGATCTGAAGACTACATCTTAATCATTCAAACATGTATTCAAATTCAGACATTTGAATCTTAATAAAAATAAATGCAGCCTAAAGGACCTCTTGATAAATTGATAAATGATTTTTCTGAACTTGGTTATAGGCTAGTATTACAAGGTTCTGAAACTTCTTCCAGCTGTAAAAGAATTTATAATTTATGGTGTCTGAACCCAACAATTATATTTAAAGAGATCACTGATTCTTGTCTATAAGTGCTTCTAGCATCAGAGATTCTACCACCTTATCTTTCCACTACAATTGGAGTTCAATTTAATTTTGAAGTCTAAATTACACATGTTATAGGTTGGGGGAATCGCGTATGGACTAACAAATGTTAGACTTCAACTTCGACCTACATCCACTCCATCTAATTTGAAGGAGGAATATGACCATTGTCTGAACAAAATTTAGAAAATTGTTCCAAGTGATTGTATTGTCTTTTTTCCAAGTTATGAGATGTTGGCCCACCAAAATAAATTACTAGGTAACGATAGGTGCGTGGAGTAATTTTTCAAATGAGAATCCCATTTTCAGTAAGCCATTACAAAATAGGAAAAATTACAGAAACTATCATCCTTAGGACAATAATTATAATAAATAGCAATACTTTTTCAAAATTACAACTTATAATAAAAGTAGTAATATTTTATCCATTTTTTAGAGACGAGCGTGTATTTCACCCATCAGTTTACTTTTTTCCTTTTTTCACACAATATTCACTTCTCTCTCTCTCCAATTAACCGTATCTTCTAATTTTTTTGAAGTTTCACTTTTATCTCTCAATCTATTGATAAACATTGTCCTCTATAGTATTTTTATCTCATCTTTTCATATAATTTATAATTTTTTATTTTTTCATATTGCTTTCTTCTTTATTTTTTTATTTTGTGATTTTTTTGGTATTTTTTCAATCAAGGAATGTCATTTTCGGTGATGGGTGGGCTGGTCGTTTCAATTGGACTCATCGATTTTGATGTTTTCCGATGGATTTTCGATGGAGGAAGGGTCTATCCAGCGGATTTCACTGTGACGGTGACCGGCAACGATAGTAATGGTGTTTTACCAGCGAGTATTAGTCGGAACTGATCACAGGGGTTGAATTTCAGTTGGTGATTCATTGGTTTTGCAGATCCTGTGAGGGACGGGTTGGGCCATCATTTTTATGGGTTTTTCGGTGATGTGGTAGAGGTGGATCAGTATATTCCGGCGAGATTTCTATAAAATATAATTTTTACAGTTTAGATATGTATTTATATTTGGTAATGATAAAATTTATATTTGTATTTGTATTTGTATTTATATTTGGTTCTGATAAGATTTGTATTTGTTACAGTATAGATATGTATTTGTATTTGGTATTGTATGATTTGTATTTGTTACAGTATAGATATGTATTTTTTTATTTGTAATCTTATATTTTATGGACAATATGTCCATATATGTATTTTTGTCTTTATAATGTGAAGATATGTATCTGTTAAATTTTTAGATATGTATTTGTATTTTAGGAATTATATAATATATATTTGGTACGGTATAGATATATATTTGTATTTGCAGGGATTGTGGTTTGTATATGATGACATATGCTGAGTGCCTTACTTTTGGTGAGTGTGTTCCAAATGTTGACTTTGATTCAAATTTTCTTCGCACTAGATATGCTTTAAAGTTGTGCCATTATGGTTTGAGGAAAGAGGAAGAGAAGGCACAAAGTGATAATGAAACACCAATGAGGCCACCTATGAAAATTGGGATAACAAAATATACTGAAGTGAATGATATTTGAAGTTTATTTTGAATTCGTTATATTTGACAACAGTTAACTTTGGGTGGACTAACATTTAGTTGAATATTTCTTAGGTTTCATATGTTACTTTAATGTTGAAAGTAGATATTTTAATGTTTATTTGATGTGATATTTACATTTTTCATGTTTAAACTATAAAATAGAATTTTTCGTGGTTAGTTTATGTTACTATTATGCATATGTCAGTATGAATATGTAGTTTTCAATTTTTGAATATATTTTTGAGTAATTAATATGCATATTCCAGTTACTATATGTATTTCCATATATGCATTTGTATGTTTCATTTTATGCATATGTATTTTGAGTAATGCATGTATTTTTTTTCCAGGGCTAAATACATATACAGGCCCCTCAACTATTCGACTTTTTTCGTATAAACACCTCAATTTGGACAGGTACCTATTGAACTCTTTACTCTTTCACAAAATGTTTCAATTGAGCACAATTATTGACGTGAGACTGACATGGCATAGTGCGTGCACTGCACTCAATTTAGGAGCATGGAATATTAAATTTTAGCTTTTTTTTTTTTTCACTTAAATCTCTTTAGCTTTTTATTTTTCTTAATTCCCTCCATTCTCATGATTTTTTATTTTTAAAAAATAATTTCTCCCCCTTTTCTAAGATGAGTTCTACTGTTGTTCTTCTTCAGTTTTCCTTTTCATCTTTCTCTCCCTTTTTCTCCCTATAATTGTAAATTTCTATTCTAGATATTAAATTAATGATGAAATGGGTGTGAAAAGTTAGAAAACATATGAAAAAAAATATATTTGGGATTGAATTTTTGACAAAATCAATGTAAAAATTTGAGAAAATTTTATACTATTAAGTATTGGTGAAGAATGAATTTGAAAAAAGCATTTCAACATCGATTGAATTTCAATCAATCAAAAATTTTAATTTCTTTCTCTTTATGTTGCTATTGAATTTCAAATAGAAAAAAAAAAATTAGAGATAAGTGAAAGAAGTGCTTCAATGGTGGAAAAAAAAGAAATTTTTTTAGAGGTAAGTCAAAGAAGAAGAAGATACCATTTTTTTTTTTTACTTTTATGTGCTCAAAGATGAAGAAAGAAGTGTTTGGAAGGAAAGAAGAAGAAGATACCTTTTTTTTTACTTGTCTATGCTTAAAGATGGAGAAAGAGGTGTTTGAAAGGGAAGAAGAAGAAGAAGATACCATTTTTTTTTTTTACTTGTCTGTGCTAAAAAATGAAGAACCATTTTTTTTTTTACACTTGTCATTGCTCAAAAATGGAGAAAGTAACGTTTGGTAGGGAAGAAGAAGGAGGAGGGGAGGAGGAT
>NW_025890512.1:0-1310 GCF_002878395.1 Capsicum annuum | reverse complement strand
AATTGGGACTTTACTTTATGTTCAGGAACCTCCTGAAAATAGGAATTTACTTTCTGTTCAGGACTCTACTTAAAAAAGGGGTTTACTTTCTGTTCAGGACTCTCCTAAAATCTGGGATTTTACTTTCTGTCGAGGAGGCAAAAAAAAATAGGATTTTACTTTCTGTTCAGGACGCTCCTGAAAAATGGGACTTTACTTTCTATTAGGACCCTTCTAAAATATGGGACTTTACTTTCTGTTTTGGACCCTCCTAAAAAATAGAACTTTACTTTCTATTCAGGACCCCCCTTAAAAATGAGAACTTACTTTCTGTTCAGGACCCTCCTAAAAAATGGGATTTTACTTTCTGTTCAGAACACTCCAAAAAAATGATATTTTATTTTCTATTTAGGACCCTCCTGAAAAATGTGATTTTCCTTTTGTTTAGGACCCTCCTGAAAAGTGGGACTTTACTATCTGTTCCGGACACTCCTGAAAAATAGGACTTTACTTTCTGTTCAGAACCCTCCTAAAAAATAGGATTTTAGTATGTATTCAGGACCTTCCTGAAAAATTAGATTATATTTTTTGTTCAGGACACTCTTGAAAAATATGATTTTACTATTGTTCAGGACCCTCCTAAAATATGGGATTTTACTTTTGTTCCGGACCCTCCTAAAAAATTAAATTTTACTTTCTGTTCAGGACCCTCCTGAAAAATAGTATTTCACTTTCTGTTGAGGACCCACCTAAAAAATGGTATTCCTACAGAAAAATGGGATTTTACTCTCTGTTCAGGACCCTCCTGAAAAAATGGGGTTTTACTTTCTATTTTGGTCCCTCCTAAAAAATGGAATGTTACTTTTTGTTCAGTACCCTCCTGAAAAATGAGATTTTATTTTTTATTTAGGACCCTCATGAAAAATTGGAATTTACTTTTGTTCAAGACCTTCCTGAAAAATGGGAATTTACTTTCTGTTCACGACCCTCCTAAAAATTAGGGCTGTACTTTCTATGTAGGTCCCTCCTGAAAAATGGGAGTTTACTTTCTGTTCAGGACCCTCCTGAAAAATAAGATTTTACTTTCTGATCAGGACCCTCCTGAAAAATGGAACTTTACTTTCTGTTCAGGACGCTCCTAAAAAATGGGAATTTACGTTCTGTTCAGGACCATCCACGAAAATGGGACTATTTTCTATTCAGCACTCTCCTGAAAAATGGGATTTTACTTTTTGTTCAGGACCCTCTTGAAAAATGGGATTTAGTTTCTGTTCAGAACCCTCCTAAAAAATAGGATTTTACTATTTGTTCAGGACCCTCCTGAAAAATTG
>NW_025890511.1:0-1958 GCF_002878395.1 Capsicum annuum | reverse complement strand
ATATATATGGTAAGACTTAACAAACATTGCCTTGTTTTTTGGCAAAATAAAAACGTAGGAGTATATTTGGTAAAATTAAAAAGCTGTTATTACTTTTAACAACTTTTGTAAAAAAGGAATTAAGAAAGAAAAACGTAGGAGTATATTTGGCAAAAATAAAAGGTATTGTTATTTTATTTAAAAACTTTATTCATTCATTTTTTAAAAGATCTTATCAATTGTTCAACATCTATAATTTATCAATATAATATATTAAAAGTGTAAAAACATTGAACCATTTACCCTTCATTACAAAACTCTTCTTTAGATAAAACTATCTTTTCAATATTTTGTAAATTTATTATTTAATTATTTTTTTATTATATTAACTAGACTTCCTAAAATATATGAAACTCCTAAATATATGGTAGGAGAATTAATTAATATTTTTCTTTCTACTAAACTTCCTAAAATATATGAGACTCCTAAAATATATGGTAGGAGAATTAATTAATATTTTCCTTTCTACTGTTTAATTAAAAAAATACTCCTAAAATAGGACTCTATTAATATTTTATTTAAAAATTTTATTCATTATGTTTTAAAAGATCTTATCAATTGTTTAACATCTATAGTCTATATCTATCTATAATCTATCTATATAATATATTAAAAGTGTAAAGACACTCATAAAAGTGATTTGAACCATTTACCCTTCATTACAAGACTCTTCTTTAGACAAAACTGTCTTTTCACTATTTTTATATTTATTATTTAATTATTTTTTATTATATTAACTAGACTTCCTAAAATATATGAGACTCTAAAAATATATGGTAGGAGAATTAATTAATATTTTTTTTTACTAGACTTTCTAAAATATATGAGACTACTAAAATATATGATAGGAGAATTAATTAATATTTTTCTTTCTACTGTTCAATTAGAAAAATACTCCTAAAATAGGACTCTATTAAGGAAATACTTCTATAAATATTGAGATGTACGTTAAACTAGAGAACAAATCGGTTTGCCTATTGGGAGAATATGGTTGATGCTCATCTAACTTGATTCGATTACATGTCTAGATGGTGGATGCTTGATTTTCTAACCCTCAACTTCTTCACTGTTTTGTCAGCATAATAGAATTCAACATGTGTGTATTTATATATCTTCTTTATTTCTGTGTGTAAAGATTAGATTTAATTATATTATTTTGATGTTTTTATCATTGTATGATTTTGTTGTAATTTACAGATGGTAGATGAATGTCAATCAACTTTTAAAAATATTTTTGGTAAAGATGAGATTTAATAAATAAATTCTCCATCTTTACATATTCAAAAGATATTAAATTTAATTATTATATTCATCTTTATTATATAAACAAATATCCTATTTAATGTAATGTTTGAACTCATTAAAGAGAGGTACACGCGCAAGGCGCGTACACCTAAACTAGCAATTATAAAAGTATCTAATTGTGTTCTTTTTCCGTTAGTAGGTAAATTTTAGTTGGGTGATTTTGATAGTTTGTAAAAGTTGGGGCATAAAATCATATTTAAAAAAGTTTTTTCAAAAGTCAAAAAAAAAAAATTCAAAAAAAACATGATCAAACACAACTTCAACTTCAAAAAATTTTAGTTTTTATGGTCAAACATCTACTAATTGTATATTTGTTATTAGAAAAATATGATGACATAGTATCATACTTAGATTTTGCAAATCCATTTTTTTTTTCATTTTTTTGAAATTCATGCCGTCACATAAAATGGAATGCATTGTCATTTATCTTTTGATATATAACTATGTTTATAAAAATACTTTTTATTTATTTCCATCTATATCAAATGTATTGTGTATTAAAAATATATTATGTATGTAATATAAATGTATCATAAGTACTTTAAATTATATTATGTTTGTTACGTAAAAACATATGCACTTTGCATTAAAATTAAATTATTTATGTAATATGA
>NW_025890510.1:0-1582 GCF_002878395.1 Capsicum annuum | reverse complement strand
TGTGTTTTGATGTTTAATATACATCTTAGTGCCTATAACGTGTACTACATTATGTCTCACTATCTATCCTCTTAGTTATAGTCATCTTGTTTTCCATTTTGTGTTGCTTGTTCATTTCGTGATAGTGGACTATTTTGTGACATTTTGTGGGCTGTTTTAGCACTTCATAGGTCGTTCTTGTATCATTGATAGTTAGACAAGGGCTCTCGTGCTTTCACGGTTCGGGGTGCCTATCACAACCAGAGCCTCGATTTGGGTTGTGACATATAGTCTACAACCTTTTCACTTTACGACCTGACTTTTGTGATTAATGTTTGTTGGTTTCGTGATAGATTGATATCAGAGCTTCATTTTGAATCTGTACCCCAATTGAGGTTGAACGATTTCTCTAACCACATAAGATGGAACTTCAGACCCAATAGGTTTGGATTATCAAATGAAAATCTATAGTGTAATCTATGGCTTCACGTGAATCTAATAGCTTCTCTCCAGATCCTTTATATGTATTAAGATGTTGACTAAAAAACTATTCACATGTGATTATGAACTCAATTACTATCCTATTAACTTGATTTTGCAGTAGGAACTCCTATACTTCAAATCCAATGTATTTGTATCACTTTTTTGCTAAAAAAGTCTATTAATGTTCAAAATTCCAAACGAAAATTGTCCTTTCACAAGTTCATTCATGTAGGTAATTGTTTTTATTGGTATATCGAGAGTTCCTACCCATATTATTCGACATAAAACAGATATCAGATTCCTCTTGGATGATTTAAGCAGATGGTAGGGTAATATATATTTGTGCTACTCTAACCACTTGAATAACTCCGAGCGATAGATTTTTCATCTCCTTCTAAACCCTCCTGCATTAGACTTTTTGATGCAATCCCTCTAAGGTGATAATAAGTGTTGCCCTAGTCAATAAATAGAACATTTAGGTCATTTTCTCATTTATAACTTTGATGATATATCTTGTAAACTCATTGAGAGTGCTTGGCAAGGTGGAATCCTTGTGGCAAGGTAGAATCCTTATGGCAAGGTAGAATCCTTGTGTTGTTAACTTGCTCAGAAACGGTGGTTGCTTGGGAGTTTCGATTCCCTTGAGGTCTCCGTAAGAGTGTAGGTGTCTTGTATTCATGTTGTTTGTGTTTTGATGTTTAATATACATCTTAGTGCCTATAACGTGTAGTACATTATGTCTCACTATTTATCCTCTTAGTTATAGTCATCTTGTTTTCCATTTTATGTTGCTTGTTCACCTCATGATAGTGGACTATTTTGTGCCATTTCGTCAGTTGTTGTATCACTTCATAGGTCATTATAGTATCATTTGGTATCAGAGCCATCATTGATTTCGTTCCCACGATATCAATCTTGGGCTTGTTCACTCAAAAAATATAAAAAAGTGTTAAAAAACTCAAAAATAGTAATTTGTCCACGTTTTTGTGCTTAGGCCGAAATTTGAACCCCAGTTTACTTGTGATTTTTGTGTGTTTTGTGTTTTATAGTGTTAGATCTTTGTTTCCTAACACTAGAAGATGTGTCCAAGGTCGAAAATCTCACAAAAAGAAGTTATTCT
>NW_025890509.1:0-4230 GCF_002878395.1 Capsicum annuum | reverse complement strand
GAAGACTCATCACTGTGATGTGTAGGCAAAGGTACTCGAAGATCACTATCGCTGCTGATACTGAGCACCTGAACCTACATTATGACACAATGTAGCACACAGACGTACATGTGGATCAGTACTTTGAAAATATACTAAGTATATGGGAGTGCATGCAAAATTCAAACATAATATCATCATAATTTATAAATCATGCATACTAAATGTAAATGGCTCACATAGCTTGAGTGAATCTGAAATATAAAGACAGAAATAAGGAATAGTAAGACATATAAAATCTGAATTTCTATGAGCCATTACACTTAGTTCTGAATTATGTACTCATCTCTGATTCTCAAATCATATAAGCTAGATGAAATCTGAAAAAACTCACTTTGCATAGTAAAACATTTTTATCTCAATTAAACTGCTTTAAGAGTAGGGAACTTCTACTTTGGAGGTTCTTCTAACCGATATGTACACCATGTGAGCATCCATGATGTCCCACGACTAGCCCCCATAAGGTTAGGGTTGTTTTACCCTTGCCATCGGAATAGAACAATCTATCTCAATGATCACTCTCTCAATCATCCACGTATAGTGGATGTCACATCCCTTTTTCGCTCGTGGGTTGAGTCGAAGAGTTTTTCCACTTGGAATCGAGTTATGGTGTTCCAAGTCACCTTTTTGGATCCCTAATCAAAAGGAAATGACTCTTTATTGGTCTGCGAAAACAGAAGACTGGATAAGGAATTCTGTTGATCGAGGGGAAGGTATGAGGTACCCTTCGAGTCCTGTGGTTCTAGCACGGTCGCTTTTATTGACTTATCCCTACTTAAATTATTTTGATAGATTATGTTAGTAGGCCCTAAAATCGCTCATTTTATTATACTAAAAACTTGTCTATTATCTTATATTTAAATAAATCGGCAAAAAATAATTTTAGAAAAATAAATTTGTTAAGGTGCATTATTGCATCCTTGAATTTTTAAATATCTCAAAAGATGCGTACGCCACATTCTTAATTGAAATAAATATTTAAAAATGCATTTAACAAATGTGTCTAACGTTTAAAGGCGTGCTTATTTGAAATACTACTTGACTTTAAAGAAAATTTAATTAAGCGATTAGTGAATTTAACAAACATAATTATCTAGATTTATTAATAATGACAAATAATAATAATAACAATAATACTAATAATAATAATAATACAAATACCCAAAACTAACTATATTATTTCTAATTTTTGATATAATCCTATTTTATTCTCTTTAAACTAATACAAACTCTAATCATATTAGCAGACAAATCAAACACGAAAAAAAAAAAAAACTAATTCTTTCCTACCATTTATGCTTTTCAATAATCCAACTCCAAAATGACGAGCTAAAAAAAATAACCCTTGGCTAATTTTAAACACAAACTTAGTCTATTATTTTTTATTAATTTAAGTTCAAAAAATATAAACATATTATATTATTGTATATTAGTCAACCTAGAATTTAAAAAAAAACGATAAGCTTAAATTTAAAAAAGGAAATAAAAGATGGAAAGACAACTACTGACTATAAATTGCAGAAGAATTATTTTATTCCTTTTCATTTAAATATTATTAAAATCTCTACATAATGAAACTTAAAAGAAAAAATTATAAAGTTTTAGGAGATAATAAAAAATAAAGTACAGAGTATCCTTCTATATACTTTGATTAATGGGGACTGTAATCGAAGCAAAGTCCGATAGAGTATCACCAACACTGACGTTTTCTTCATCGGTCGTGTCATTGGGAGATCGGATATCGAACTCCGGTGTGCTAATTCGACCAAGTCTGTCTCTCTTATGGTGCGACAGGGGCAGGAAAAAGGGAGAAAGGAAGCAGCGTGGCGGCGAGGCTGTGTATCGCCAGCCATATCTTCGCCATTAATGACGTCGCCAACAGCGGATTTTTGGGGATGATTTTCCATCATTTTTTGATGAATATGGTCGTCGGAATAGCGACGGGGGTAGATGATTTTTTAAGTTTTCCGGCGAATTCAATTTTGATGGTCATCAGAAAGAGAGGAAAGAGGGAGGCGATGCCGACGATGAAGGTAAGAGAGCGATGACAATGGTATTTCCGGAAAAACTTCGTCGGAAAATGAATTAACCTCCCATTATTTTCTCTCCGTTTCTAATTTTTATTTTTATTTTTTACTTTTTCTAATATGTTGGTGTGTGTGTGTGTTAATCTACTGTAATCATGGAAAATATGAAGAAGGAAACTGTATGAGCGATTGTGAAAAACTCTATAAATATATTTGTTCCGTCTAATTTCTTTTCCTAACACATTCACTGCTTCTGAATTTAAATTTTGTTATTCACATCTATTAACAAAATATTGTGGTCAAAAAATTATATTATCATATATTTCGTGCACAAAGAAAATATCTTAAACATTTTCATTCATACTTCTGCAGTAAAATTTATGATGTAAGTGAGACCAGATTGAATAAAACCTGATGAGAATGAATACTGAAGCAAATTGAGCAATGAAATCGTTACTGGAAACTTCAAACGGAACCTTCAACTTCAAATCTTTTTCCTTTTGTTTTGTTTATTTTTTGTTTGATGTTTTCTTCTCTTTCTCTCTAGTTTCTCTCTGTATTCTATTTTTTTTTTTACTGTCGGATCTTTGTCAAAGTGTCTGTTCTCTGTCTCTGTGGGGTGAGTCCTTAAATAAAAGGACTTTTGGGGGGAACGGTTAATCATCAGATAAAGGGAGGGGGGGGGGGGAATTTGAAATTTAAAAATAAATTCTATTCTCATTTAAAATAATAATAATAAATAAAGATAAATAATAAATAAAAGTAAATGATTAATTAAATAAGATAATAGAATGATAGTAATAATAAATATAAATATAACTAATTAATTATTATATTTTTAATAAAAATACAATAAAAATTATAAATAACCTTAAATAAATATAATTAAGACAGTATTAAAATTACTTATTTATTTAAAATTTAATAGGAAATATATATATAAATATTTTTTTTTCAATTTTTGCATTATTTTTAGAATTAGAGTAAAATAAAATAAAAATAAAATATCTCAACAATAACTTTATTTATTTATTAATTTTTAACTAAAAATTATTAAAATAAAATTAGAATAAAAATATATCAGATTAAATATAAGTATAAATATTTAATATTGATAAGCAATTTAAAATTTAGGGAAGATCAAAAATCACGTGTCTACATTTTTGCCCCTCTTTGTGTGAAATCTCGAAGGGTTTTCATTCATAGAAGTAGACAAGATATGATTTTTGATCATCCAATTATTTGAAAACTAATAATAAAATAAACTTAAA
This sequence comes from Capsicum annuum, assembly GCF_002878395.1. NCBI lineage: Eukaryota > Viridiplantae > Streptophyta > Magnoliopsida > Solanales > Solanaceae > Capsicum > Capsicum annuum. The sequence goes on along the minus strand of NW_025890509.1, from coordinate 893 downwards.
ATTAAAATAAAAGAAAAAATGTGACCGAGTCCTGTTTTTTGAACATCCTACCTATCTCGGGTTATAAGGGAATCAGGTCACGAGTAGTTCAAAGATAATTTGGTGAGAGAAAAAGTCAAAGTAGAGTGAGATTCCGTCAAGTTTCCGATTAACAACTTTTGCCTTTTACATTCAAATTACTAATAAAAAATGAAAAAGCACAAATGAAAATTGTAATCTTAGAATCTTGATTCTAATCTTCGCGACTTGAAGTTGAAAATTCACCCTATTCTTTAGGTGGGCTCCTGAACTTCTTCTTCTTCACCCTGTTCTTCAAGCGGGCTCCTGGACTTCCTTTTTTCTTCACCCTGTTCTTCAGGCGGGCTCCTGGACTTTCTTTTTTCTTCAACCTGTTCTTCAAGCGGGCTCCTGGACTTGCAGTTTCTTTATCCTGTTCTTCAGGCGGGCTCTTGGACTTTCTTTTTCTTCATTCTGTTCTTTAAGCGGGCTCCTGGACTTCCTTTTTCTTCACCCTGTTCTTCAGGCGGGCTCCTGGACTTCCTTTTTCTTCACCCTGTTCTTTAGGCGGGCTCTTAAACTTAAAAATTTCTTCACCCTGTTCTTCAGATGAGCTCCTTGATGCAAGTTCAGAAAGTGCTAATTGCATAGATGGATTTCAACTTGACATAAAAACGTGAAGTATTTCAAGAGTATATGGAAAGCCAAGAATCAACATAATAAAATATTAACATGATATTTTAGGGTCCTTTTTAGTCATAATATGATGCACATTAAATCAAGGGCATTTATGTCTTTTCATATATTAGCTTACCCTAGAAGTATAAATAGAATATGATGAGCATATTTTAGGGCAGACTACATTTTTATATTGAACACTCTTTGATGAGTTTATG
>NW_025890508.1:0-2039 GCF_002878395.1 Capsicum annuum | reverse complement strand
TTAGGAAAGGCTTTGATCAATGCCCCAAGAACTTTCTAAAATCCGAATAGTACTTCAAACACAACATACAATTTAAATTAACAAGTGATATAAAGCCCTTTTCCATTGTACCAAAAAACTTTGATTTCCATGAAGAATGAAAGATGAGACCAGATGCCCAAAAGATTCCCACTAAATGATGTTCAAGAAGATGAATCATCTGTCGAATTAGCAAACCAGTGAGGCATACTAATTAAAAATTAATTGTCTACTAATCCTTTTCTCCCTAGCTAAATATACATGACATACCTGTTCTTAAATATAAAATCTGTAATTGGATGATAGTGAGAGCATCATCATGTTAACTATGATACGATCACCTCGACCTGCGTTTTCAGATAAGAGATCTTTAATCAATCACTACCCGAAAAATGGTTATGGAAGTACACAAATGAAGTCTCGAAGAGCAAACCACGTACAGGAAGGTAAGCTCTGCAACAGATGTATTTTAGGCTAACTTATATTTGAAGAAATATCTGAAAGAGGTTTCAGTCTCATACGGTCTTCAGGGAGATCAGAATATGCTATACATACTGTAAAGTGCCCATAATTCTTCTTTCTTCATATGTTGCCTCTTTCCCTAACATTTTTCAAGTATCTGGAGCATGTGTAGTCATTATGCATCATCAATTACTTCTTCGACGCCATTATTGCAAGCTATTGTACAATCTGCAAACTGTGGCAGCTAGGATTTTCCACTACAGATATTCAAAATATAAGAAAGTAAACACATGAACATAAAATATAATTTAAACTCCCAAAGCTCTATCCATGCCTGTCAGGGCGCTTTCTACACAACGTTAGTGATGCTAGTTTATGGAGGCACAATGAAGCTTTTTCCTTAGGTAAGCATCGAATGAAGATCTTGTTAAGCAACCTAATCTATGTAGAAATTAGAAAATTGAATTGGGTCTAGTGAGCAATCTAACCTTTTCAGTCAGAATCAGAAAACCTCAAAAAATAGTTTAATTTTCACATCAAATTAGGTTTCTCTTCCGTTACAACCAGAAAACCCCAAATAAGCAATTTAACTTACATATCAAATTAGCTCCACTTCTTCTTCCAGAACTCAGAAAATTGTACTTCTTGCCTAGAACTCAGAAGCCTGGATTTGTTAGCTTACAGATGGTGAAGTTTGCTACTAGTTTGAGCAAAGAATCAATTGTTGGCATTGAAAGCGTTGTTTCGATACCATCGAAGCCAATTACGGGTTGCACTCAACAACAGGTAGATTTTTATTATCAAAAAAGCTCATTGCTTTTATGCTTTTATGTTACTAGCTGTGGTAGAGGTATGGAATGCGTACACTAGTGTCTAGTACTAGCAAAAAATCAATCGTTGATATTGAAGGTGTGATAGCGGTATGGAATGGCGTACACTAGTGTCTAGTATTAGCAAAAAATCAATTATTGATATGGAAATTGAAGGTGTTGTTTCAGTATCAGAGAAGCTAGAAAAGCTAATTACTAGCTCCACTCGACAACAAGTAGATTGTAATAAAAGAAAATTACTGCTTTATGTGTTTAATTTTCTTCTTGATAGGAGGGTATGGAGGTCGTGGATTAGGTAGAAGGTTTGCCTTTTATATTTCTTTATAGGAGGGTGTGGAGGTCGTGGATTAGGTTGAAAGGAGGGTGTGGAGGTCGCGTCGCGGATTAGGTAGAAGGTTAGTGGATAGTGGAGTGTTGTCTTGATTTTTCGACAGGTTTAGGTTTGATGGTGTGTAGTATTAGCAAAGAATCAATTGTTGATATTGACAAGTACCTCCCTTTTGATAAGTTAAATAAATTTCATTGATACTAACAAGGCCAGTTTGGCGGTATACGAGAGGTATATGAAAGAAAAACTTCATAATATGGTTCTCTCCGAAAGACACCCAGTCCTTTGTATAACAGGAACTACATGGGTGCACCAAAAGAAATTAAGGGATCGGATACTACTTCTCAATTGCGCGACGCTCATCTCCACCCCTTTAAAAGTTCGCATATTTCTCTCTTTCC
>NW_025890507.1:38055-49078 GCF_002878395.1 Capsicum annuum | reverse complement strand
TGATGGCACAAACTAACAAATACAAATACAAGTGCGAACTATTAAATACAAATACAAATGCGAACTATAAAATATAAATACAAGTGCGAACTTTAAAATATAAATACAAATACAGTTGTATCAATAAATACAAAAATATAAATGGCGGTATGACTACAAATACGATAAATAATTGTGGTATTTATGTTATCATCCATGAATTGTGCTCGACTAGTCATATTTTTCGAAAATACAAAAAATATAAAATAGAACAAAAAAAATAATAAAGAAAATAAGTACAAAAAAAGAAAATAGAAAAAAATCAAAGAAGAAAAGAAACGAAGAAAGAGAAATAGATGTTAGAGATTAAAGAGAGAAAAAAGAAAAAAACAAAAAGAAAGAAACAAAAAAAAATAAAAGTAGGAAAAAATAGAAAAAAGAAGAAGAAAAACACAACAATTAAAAAAATATAAAAAAAATATAATGGTAGAGTTAGGCAAGAAAATATTCAGTTCAACGAGATAAGCGTGATTGAGATTTTTTTATTTTAAAAAATATTGAATTCCATTTTTGGCGCGACTAAATAGGGATTGTATTCATATTTTATATGAATACATACTATTTGCAAAATCAAATACAACTGGCATAATCGAATACAACGGCTATAAATAGTAATTATGTAAAATGTGGCTATGGAAGGTGGGTTTTTATAGCAAAATGCTGCTATTTTTGAAAGATCTCCAAAACTTTTTCCTTATTAGAAGTCATCAAAATTTCAAAATTCTTCCTAATTTAAGAGTTGAAAATTAATTAAATATATTTATGATAAAACTTTTCCTTATTAAAAGTCATCACTATTAATGACAACTGATACTTTTTCTATTAGTTTAAGAATTCTAAATCAACTAAATTTGATTTTAAAAAGATTTGAAAAATCTAGAAATAAATATAAAACTATTAGAATAAGAAAAATTTAAGAAGTACCACACTAATTTATTGACTAGCTAATAATCTACAGCACTATCCAACTTGCTAGAATATAGGAAACTAACTTAACAACTCACTAACATCCTGAAGACTTGGCCAAGAATCTTTTTGAATCATTTCTCAACACTCCCCCTTGATTCAAAATTGCAAACTCCAAGTTGACCTTTAAAGAACTCATGGTTTGCTTGTGGAAGTGATTTGGTGAAGATGTCTGCTGCTTGCTCATTTGTATCACAAGACTTCAAAGTAATTTCTCCATTAGAAACAAGATTTTGAATATAGTGATAGCGAACATCTATGTGCTTTGTTCTACTGTGGAAAGCTGGCTTCTTCGTCATCGCAGTGACAGATCTATTGTCACAAAAAATCTCAGTCGCACCAGCTACCTTTTAATTAAAATATGCAACAAGTCTCCTTAACCAAACTGCTTGACAAGCTGCAGAAGTTGTTGCAATATACTCAGCCTCTGATGTTGACAAGGCCACCACTTCCTGCTTCTTTGAACTTCCTGAAATTGCTCCAGATCCAAGATTAAACAAGAAACCAGAGGTGCTCTTTCTGTCATCAATGTTGCCTGCATAGTCACTATCAGTAAAACCAGTTAATGTGAAACTTGTTACCTTAGAATACCAAATTCCATGATCTGATGTCCCAGCGATATATCTAAGTATTCTCATTGCATCTCCAAGGTGAAGCTTGCTTGGATTGTGCATAAATCTGGATACGACATCGACAGAGAAAGCAATGTCTGGTCATGTATGAGACAAGTAGTTCAAACCACCAACTAGACTTCTAAAATAAGTTGCATTTGCCATTTCAGAACCATCATCACGACGCAACTTCTCATTGATATTCATCGGAGTAGCAGCAACATTACAATTTACCATATTGAACCTTTTCAAAAGATTCGTTGCATACTTTCTTTGTGAAAGAAATATACCACCAACTTCCTGTTTCACCTCAAAACCAAGAAAGTAATGCAACATTCCCAAATCGGACATATCAAAATTCTTCATCATGCAGTCTTTAAATTCAGTGACAATAGATTCACTTGAACCCATATATATCATATCGTCTACATAAAGACATACAACCAGAAAATCATTTTTATCTCTTCTTTTTATATAAAGAGTAGGCTCATTGTTACTCCTTTCAAAGCCACTCTCCTAAAAATAAGAATCAATTTTGAAGTACTATGCCCGCGACGCTTGCTTCAAGCCATAAAGTGCCTTTTTTAACCAATAAAAGGGATACTTACAACTGCTTAATTATTAATCAAAAATGAGTGCATTTACATCTAGTTGTCAGATACATTTATAAAAGAATCACAACTGCTAAAAATATTGCAGTCATAAAATACAGTCAAAGATGTCAAAATCATAAGCAGTAAATTATTTTAAAAAGTATACACAACTATCAAAGTCAAAATCAATAAATTATTTTAAAAGCAAATACTACTGACAACATCAGTAAACTATCAAAAAATGATCTTAAATGCAGTCATAATTGTCAATATTTGTACAAAACTAATATGCTACACCATCAACTTATAGAAATTAAACATTAGAGCTTTCTTGACTCAAGTATGCAGCCTTGGACACTGTCTTCCTTTATTTTTTTCCTCTCATTTTTTGTAGCTGCCTGGAGGTCATAACTTTTTTTCTTCATTTCACATCAATTTTTGGTGTGTATTCAAGATTTTCAGTCAGAATTACTGAAGACTTAACACTTTTAAATCTCTCACTCGACATTCCAGGCTGATCAAATAAAGAAAGTGTTAATATTTATAGGAATTGTAGTAAATAAAATTTAAATAGTAAATGAAATATAAGTAGTAAATTTTCATTTAGAGCTGTACATCCAATTTGTGTGTGAAATACTCATATTCCGGCCATTCTTAATCCGCTAGTGCAACGCCCTAAAGAAAGAAAGGAAGATATTAAGTAGAAGGTATGGATAACTAGTTTACAACACACATATTAAGCAAAATATCTTTTCTGTAGAATTCTTTGATCTATCCTTTCCTCTTTCCGTTGCACCTATTTCTTTTTCAATAATAGATATTGTAGCATATGATGAACTTGGACCAACACTTGAGACTGCATCAATTGATAAACTTGGGCCAGTATTTATATTACTGTCAGTAGCAAGTGCACCTCTTAGACATTTTATTTTATTATGACCCTTGTTATGTAAAGTGATGCATGACATCTCAGTTCCCTTCTTGGATAATTTTTCAGTTTATTTTTTTATTCCACTTTATTCTTTCTTTCTATTCTTTTCAAGCATACCTGACATCTTTCTAACAGGAGATGGCATAACAGAGATGTTCTGTAAGTCTGGCCATATCTTCATTTTCAAAACTGATTGAATGAAATAAATGTATGTGTTTATTTAAGTTTCTCTATTATACCAGTGATAGATATAGTTAACTAATTTTAATTTTTTGTGGTGAAGAGAAGCCACTGCATGAGGACATGGTATACCCTTCAACATCTATACTTTACAGCTGCAATATTATATAGAAAGATCCGCAGTATACCTATATCCTCTATCAAATACCTCATATCCTATATCAGAATTTCATTCTATGTTGTACTTTATAGATCTTATTGTATTTTCATTTAATACTTTCATAGCCATTCAAATTTCACAAAAAAATTTCACCCGTCACACTTTTTTCATCATTTTAACCCTTAACTCTTTTGACATTGTAATTATTGTCTTGTCTCTTGCTCCTAAAATTCAGACATTAAAATATTCTGTCATGTTATTGTCAATAATATCACACTTTGTCCAAAAGCTAAAGTAAATCTTGCTTCATCTTTTTGGATTGAAATACATCAACTTATTTAATATTTGTTTCCCACCCAACATCTTCATATAACTAATGTTGTTCTTAAGCTCATCCTTAAAGGTAGATTTTGCATATCTCCAAAAATATTTTTTTTCTCAATACCTCTACATATAAAATTTTTTGATCAATTTGCATGGACATGCCTTGAACACATTCTATGTTCAACATTTGATAAATATCTAATTAAAATAATTTTTAATTTCTAAAAGAAACACAAAAACAGTTATCGAACATAACATATAATTTTGAAAAAAAATTATAGTTGTATAAAGTGCACCAAAATTAAATAAATTCTTACCTTTTGCATGTCTGTAATCACTGTCAAATATGTTCCATCTTCCATTTGAAGATCTTTTTTCACAATTCTGATAAACCAATTTCAAATGGACTTATTTGCAATCTCAATAACTACCCATGTCAGTGACAACATTTTAATGTTTTCATCTTTAAACACAATAACTAGTAACTGTCTTTTTGACACTTTTTAAAAAATAATCATCCAAACTAATGCACTTTCTATAACCAGCTAGGAAGGACTTTTCCATTGCATTAAAACATATGTAGAGGTTTTGAAATATTTTTCTACCATATTCAAATATTTCATCATGAAGCTTCACTACACGTGTACTACCTGAATTTGATCTTAATAATTCATCTCTATAATTTAAAATCCTCTCAAATTTCATATTATAATCACCCATTAATTCTGCAATCACTTTATTTTTAGCTCTCCTACATACTGTTCTTTCAACATGTAAATCTAGTTCCTATAAGCAGCTGAAACTCAAAAATTCTAATGTCTAATTGTTCGTTTATTCTCTAATTAAAGTGGTTGGTTAAGAACTTGGTATTACAAAGTTTGTTCCTATTGGTAGGATCACACTCATAAACTGAATTATAAGTCTTCACAACAAAGTTCATAGACCTAGAATCAATGCTAGCATAAAGAAGTCATGGACAACCAAATTGTACACCTAACCCTTACCTTTGTAGGTTTATTAACATATTTTTCAATTGTAACATGTTCAAAAATAACATATTTAGTAACATCAGCTCTAAATTCATTATCACTTTAAAAAACAAGTCCTAATTTTCACACAACTTTCTAACAGTCTGAATTATATATAATTTTTCTTCTTCTTCTAACCTTATCTCTTTGTTCAACTTGTTCAACTTTATCTTCTTTATAGTTACATCTTCTGAATCAGTTTCAAAGTTGGCAGCTTCATCTGAGGGGTAAAAAAGTTCATCACCAACTAATTTACCTTTTAAACTATTTCTATCACAACATACAGATTAATCATAGCCATCACTCGATCCCTTTCTTTCAATTCCTAACATAACATGTTCAGAAATTACTGGTCTCTCTCCCTTTTTTTTGCTGGTGCTCTTTTCTTCTCTAAGACCTTTTAGCTCTTCATCCACATATTTATCCACACCATTCTCAATTTCTATACCTCCATAAATTGATTCTATATCTGAATCTACAGCAGATTCAACTTTATTAGTCTCTCTGCTAACTTGTGAAAATTCATCAGTAATTGAGGTACAGAGCAGTAGGAACTAGTAAGAGCAGCAATAGAAAGTGCAGTAGCAGCAGTATGACAAATAGCAGGAGAAAAGACATGCGCAACATAAGGACTAGCAGCAGCAACAGCAGCAGAAGAGACATGGGCAGTAGGAGGAGAGACATAAGCATTAAGAGGAGGAGGAGGAGAACTATGAGCATTAGGTTCGACAAAAGGAGGGGTAGTTGGATCTGCAGAAGAATGAACAATAGGAGGGGCATTTTTATTATTTTTAGATGGCCTGTCGACACTCCCAATGTCATTTTTCATGTTTTTATTAAAACACACACCACTTTTATCCTCCACATGCTCTTCCCCATTACTTACATATTTCAATAAAGGTGAGGCCAATAGAGTGTCAGCAATCATGTGATACGTAATAAATTTCAAAATATTTTCATTATACAATTTTTGTGAAATCTCAATTGTATCCTGGTCTGACCTAATTTCTATTAAACAAGAACACTTAGTAGTCTTAAATATAGTAAGCATTGTCCAAGATCATATTTTAAATACTTCACATAATCCCTAAATTGAAAATAAGATAGCTATCTACATCAACATCTAAAAATTCAGTAATTCGTCCACCGACATAGCTTTTTTCTCTTCTTCATTTTATCCTTACTAAGAATCCCACCATGATAAATTCTCAAAGTGATCAATTGAAAACTCATTTTAAAAACCTAAAATCATTGACCATGAAAACATAATAAAGTGAGATCCTTGACATCGACCCAAACAACATCACATAGTACATGAATAAAAAATATAAAATTTAAGCAATAATTATAAGTCTCACAACTCATTTTATTACATATTGAACCATATACATAAACTTTAACACATTAATTTTGAAAATAAAATAAAGACGACGAAAAATTCCTAGTTCAAATCATAAGAAAAAAAAATCATAATATGTAATAATTATAAGTGTCACGGGTTATTTTATTACATATTAAAGCATATAAATAAACTAAAACACATTAATTTTGAAGATAAATTAAAAACGACAAAAAATCCTAACTCAAAATATCTAGATCGAATTTAGGAATGAAAAAAGAGATGGGGCTAACCTTTTAATTGAAATCAGTAGCCTCTGGATTGTAATCCTAGCGTGTAACCTCTAGCTTGTAACCCTTACTTTAAAATCAACCAAACTCAACTCGTAACAATTAAACTCAACTTGAAACGAAAAGAGACAAATAATTTTTGATAGTGAACAATAAAAAAGATAGAAAATTAGTTGTTCATCTCTTTTATCTGGTTCAAATTTGCTAATCCACTTGAAAAGAAAAGAGAGAAATGATTTGAAGTCCTGTTCGTCGATCCTCGATGGTTTTCAAAATGAATTTTTCCTTTGTTGATTCATATTCTACCCGAATGGATCGGGTAAGGTGTAATAAATTAGGTTGGATCGGGTTAAGGTGTAGTAATTTGGATTGGGTCTGGTTAGGTCCAATATTTTAGGTTGGGTCGGATTAGGTCTAGTATTTTGAGTTGGATCGAGTTAGGTTTAATTTAATAGAAAATATCAAATTAAATACGTGGCATCACCATAGGGTGAGTGTATGTAACGCTCTGAATCTGGTACCCGAAACGCCACACGGTGCTCATGATCCCAAAGGACCATAAGTTAACCCATAACTGATATCTGTAACTGAGCACTAAATAATATACTGTAATTATGCGGAATATAAGCTGTAAGGCTATAAGGTTCAAAACTAAACTAATACTGAATATAAAATAATGTCTGTAATGGGGTATAACAATACCCAAAACTGAAATAAACTGTCTGAAATATGTTGTAGTCTGAAAGCCTCTAAACTGTCTAAAATTTGTAAAGTTGATGGGACATATACCCAACTAATTTTGAACTACTAAAATAATAAAATTATAAGATAATCATACTATCCTCGAATGAGGAGGACTCACCGCTAGTCTGGCTGCTGAACGTCTGAGCTTCTAAACCTATGGTATAAAACACCATAGCACAAATATGTCAGTACGTTTGAATATACTGGTATGCAAGTGAGGTAGACTGAATGCAATGGTTCATATGCATAAACAATACTAACTGACTGAACAACATGAACGTGAGAATACATGTATGAATACGTAACTGTAACTGAGATCGTAATAACACAGAGTTATGAATTCTAATAACGTGGATTTACTAATATTTGAGTACTAATACTGGGATACTATTTGATTAAGTCTATTGAGTACTGAGGAACTGATGTCATATTACTGATAAATGAATGACTATTTCTGACAGTTCTGATCATGAAGAACTGGTTTGATTGACTGTATCTAACAGTCCTGAAACTGAATACTGATAACATGAGTTACTGATAACTGATATAGCTGATACTGAATGACTGTATCTGACAGTCTAGATTCTGATGAAACTAGCTTAGTTCTGTACTGAGCTGAGCGACTGTATCTGACAGTCCTGAAATCTGTAGAACTGAACTGAGTTTTATTACTGAGACTGGATCTAAAATTGAGACTGTGGGAGGTAATCTTCTAATCGACATGCCCCGAAACTGAACTGGTGGGGTCCAACCTGTAACCCCAGCTGGAAGGGTGTCAGTACCGTGCCACAGGTAAAGACAAGCTGTGAGTAAACCCTCTCTGATAGGGAGCTCTTCCGTCAACCCCTCCTATAAGAAAAACTCAAATGAGATGTATAGTCCCTAGATTGGTATGGGTACATCTCAACCTATACTGGCTACGTAGTTCTGGAACGCAAGGATTGCTACTAAGGGTCACACCCTCAACTGGCTGACAGTGTGTATCCACATCTCTGTGTTCACTCGGTGCTGAATCCTACTCCCAACTGAATAGATACTAAATTGATTTCCTAGTTCATACTAGGCTGGACTGATCTGTTACTGATTTTACTTATTAACTAGATTGAATTGAGTTCACTGGATTTCCGTTGACTGACGGAATATTACTGAGACATGATGACTGACTGAGATCATTGAGATTTCTGAGATTACTAATTTTACTGAATGAGACTGGCCTGATACTGAGTTTACTGAGTTTTCCTGAGTCACTTGACTGACTGAATTCTACTGATCATGGCTTGACTGAGAATATCGTGAAAACATAACACTGGCTCTAGACACACAGCTAAATTATTGGGTACAAGTACCCCCAGGACTCGATAGCATGAAACTGATGAGATTTGACACTTCTTGAACACATGACCAATATCAACAATCCATAATACATTAATTTGGGGATTTCATAAAGCACATGGTTATCATAGTCTTGTACATGAATGGAATTGCATATAAACATGTCATACTTTCATCAACCTAATCTCATGGACATTTCCTCAACCATTCATAATGCACACAATATCATGGAAGTTATTCTTGGTCATAGGGTAAAACATACATTTGTCACTTGGGTCACAATTAAGCTATAATGCATAATTTCTATTCTCTTAGGCATTTTATCAAACACCTAGGATGCATGACTTAGGGCATAGGCATGACCATCAAATTAATACAACAAAACTCCATATTTCAACTCAATTTCACATTTTTCAGACCATATACTAGCATAGGTTCATGAACAATACATAAAGATTCCAACTTAGAAATCATACAACCATAAGCACATAAACATAATCAACCCACAACAAAATATTCACAATACAAGATTTAAAACTTGATTCATGGGCTTCATGGATGAAAAGAATCCATGAATGAACACTGTGCATACCTTAGTTCTTGATTCTACGAAGATTGACAGAGAGATTCTTGAATTTGAATTCCCAATTGAAAACCCTAGCTTGTTCTTGAGAGAAACGCTATAATTGGGTGAAATATGGATGAATCACGTGTTATTGGGTTTATATAGGGGTGGAAAATTGACCCTTTTAACCTTGGATGCGTCTTTTTAATTTTTGTAAAAATATTCCCGATCTGGACCCCTGGCGCGACGCGGAGCTATCCGTTGCCACTCTGTTTGCGACCTGAAAGTTTGGCGCGATGCGCCACTATCGCGGAGCAACACTAAAAATTGACAATTTCCATTTAAGCTAGCTCCGCGACGCACTGATGGCTCAGGTGATACACTGTCTTACTAAAAAAGCTCTAACTCTTCGCCCGGGTGTCAGATTTGGGCGAATTTGGTATCAATGGAAAGCTTATTCAATTTTCCACATGATGAAAAGCGAAAATCTTGAAAATACCACATGATAAAAGTGGATTCATCTTTAAAACAAGTCTTTAACATTTCTGGGATGATTTTAAGCTAGGTAGAAGTACGGGGTATTATAGTGTACTCCACTCCACTCAATAAACTTGGGCATGAGTGTCGTGGGGAGTAATTAAATTCACTTTTATAGTATAGGTGTGTAATAGGTCGCATCAATAGTTTAAGTGTGTCTTCAACTTTTTGTGTATAGTTTAGAGTGGAAACAATGAGTTTTCCCTTGAACCAAATTACATTAATTTAACTGGTAAAACTTATGTTACTCTTTTGGTCAGGACTTCAAGTAAAATTTATCACAAAGTTACATTTGTGCACTCTCAGAAAAGAAAATTGAGTGAAACTTGTTGAATTTTACATTTTAAAAATGATTGATTCATATTTTAAGTTCATGATATCATAGGATTGAGTACTAACTCACTTGATAAGTTATCCGTCTTTCATATTTGAGGTGGAGGGTTCAAACTCATCAAGTCTAATTACAATTTACAAATATAGTAGCATTGCTTTATACTTTTAATTCAATCATCTTACAATAAAATCAACCATATAATATGGTATTATATCATCTTTGTTTTTTTCCCAATTTTTGGCCTATAAATATGCGAGAAGTAACTGATTCCAAATATCAGGAACACCAGGCAAGCACCAATGTATGCAATCCACAAAATGCAAAGGATCATTTTTTTGCTCATCAGTCAACAATTTGCCATGTAATTCACCATAAATTGATGAATGTGCATCAATTCTGTACTCAGATAATTGTGTGATGTTAAGTACAGTAACATGAACTTTCATCCTGTTGATCACACTGGTCACAGCCTGTTGAAATCCAAGTAGCAAAGCATCACATGAAAGTCAACAAAATAATTTTTAATCAGACAACAAAGTGAAGTATGTTATAGTACCTTCATCATCTCTTTGTTTGAACCAAATCCCCAATGGCCTCTCTTCATTACTGGTCTTGTCTTATTGAAGCACTTGATTCCATTTATGCTCCCCCAATCTTTATTCCTGAATTAATATGTCGTATACATTTTCTAAACTTGAGTGAGTTTATGTTCCATCAAATTGAAAGAGGTTATAGGCATACATCATTGTCAAGGAAATTTTTTTTATATTAAAGTCATTTTTTTGGGGTATAATTTGGTCAAAATTAAATAGAGGGCGAAGCTCATTTTCTTACGATTATCTAAACTTTCAACTTCATATTACTTGCTCTAATTTTTTGGACTCACTTTTTTCAATCAAAACAATATTAGCTTTGACTTTCGTCTCTAATTTCTTGTTAAATTACCTGTAGCAAACAAGATTTCTTTTGATAATACCTAGTTAAATGGAATTAGCGAATGGTTTTGTTTAGCAATAAAATTACCTAATTTTGTCAGGAGAAAATACCTTT
>NW_025890507.1:0-35055 GCF_002878395.1 Capsicum annuum | reverse complement strand
TCTAGGAATATTTCTTTTATCATCTTTTGTGCATGTAATTGATAAGGTTTTAATTTTATTGTTGTGTCCAATTTTAGTCTTTATTTTGGCATAAGATCTGTAAGCAAGCAATGTTATTATAATTAGATATCTTTATAAAAATTTATAATCCACTCTATTTGAGTAAATTACTATTTAACTTTTAATAATAAAGTTATATATAAATATCTATATAAGCTTTCGCAATAGACAAAATCGTCTAATTTTAAATAATCAAAGGTTATACGTGCGAGACATGTGCGGTTAAACTAATATATATATATTATGTCGGTTTGGTTCGGGTTCGGTTTGACTTTTTTATATTAACACCAAACCAAACCAAGAATGGTCGGGTTTTTTATTCTAACGCCAAACCAATCAAACCAAACCATAAGTCGGGTTTTTTTCGCGGTTTGGTTTGGTTATTCGGTTCAGTTTGACTTGACGGTTTGGTCTGTACACCCCTAGTCAAAAGTACTATGTACTTAATTATTTTTATTTTTTGGGGGAAAAATTACTAAGTAAAAAAAACGATAAGATAAATAAAAGTGAGTAAAATATTTTTTGGGAGGGACAAAATTATGTGTCTACAAATTATGTGTCTACAAAGCGTACTCTTTTTGGAAAGCTTACTAAATTCTCCCACATTGGTGGGAAAAGAAGCTTTAAGGTGTTTATATTGTGGAACACTTACTCCACATGGTAAGTGAGGCAAGAAACAAGAGGTGCCTCACGCCATCGTCTTCGTCGCTCGCTCGGCTTCGAATTTGGATCGATGAGATCTATTTTTTAGACAAAATTTAGTTAAATCTTGAAGAACAAGTGATCTGTGACCCTTCGAGGTAAAAGGCACACACTGTTTCACGTTGTAGGGTGATCTGCACGCGCACTTGGACAACCTGCGGGCGCAGGTGCAGCACAAATAGTTACTGGAATTCGGACAGTGTCACCTGCGGCCGCAGTTCAGGTGTAAGTCCAGCACAAACTGGGTGCAGGTGACGTGACTGTACTGAATAGGTGCATTTTTGCTAAACCAATGCATCCTTTCTAAAATGACACTTAAAGGCTATTAAATACCTGACGTATTCCTTAGGTATTAACAAGATTTTTGACAGTAAAAACACTCTTTATATCTTCAAAAACTCGTTGTGATCA
Source organism: Capsicum annuum (assembly GCF_002878395.1). Classification (NCBI taxonomy): domain Eukaryota; kingdom Viridiplantae; phylum Streptophyta; class Magnoliopsida; order Solanales; family Solanaceae; genus Capsicum; species Capsicum annuum. The sequence continues at coordinate 33,882 of NW_025890507.1, read as the reverse complement.
TTACCTGTTGAGTGAGTTCGAAGAATCTAGAAATTTGAGGTTTCGCTATTGTTGGATTGAAGGTCATTTTATCCTGGGAGGACGATTCCATAACCTCAGGTACAGTGAGGAAAATTATTCCTTAAGAACACTCTGTGAAGTCGGGGGACTTGGCCTTAAAAATTTCGTTTCATCTTATTTCTGAAAATTAACATACTTCTTGAAAAGATTATCCTTAATCTTGTGTTGAAGGTGTTAAGCAACTTCATAGGTGTTCTTGTTTTTACACATGAACTTGAGTTGAAGTTATTGTGCCTAAATACAGATTCTTGTACCCAAAAACATTGAAAACAACACTTGTCCTTACATCGACAGACAATATACTTGGGTTAAAAATGGCCGAAATGATTTCAATTATCTCTACTGGCAATGGCAGCCTGATGAATGTGTCTTGCCAAGGTAATTTACCAAGGTATTTCATGTCAATTCTTAATATTTTTATTTCTATATAAAAATTTGTGGTGTGTCAATTGTCTCTCAATAATTTAGAAAAGAAATACTAATGAAATTATAGGCTCGATTACGGTTCTCTTACCTAATAGACTAATCTTTTGAATCGATGTTTCCGAAGCATATTGATCGAGGCTTGAGGCTATGACTTGAAGTGGTGGCTTGATAGATTGCTAGGAGTAATGGCCTAAAACCAAGAGGGGTGCTAGTAATGACCATTCAATGGGCCAAAAGGGGTGCCAAGAGTGATGGCATAGGTCAAAGAAGCGTCAATTGTGACCAATGAGGTCGTTGGTCCTCATTGGTTCACTATAATAACCTCTATTCTTTTCGTGAAATAATAGCTCTCACAGTTGGGGTACCCCTTTGGCTAGTTTGTTTGGATTGGTATCTCATTTTTTGAGCCGAGTTGGTCACAAATCATACTTCTCTGGGTATATATATATATATATATGGTCACAAATCATACTTCTCTGGGGCCAAGTCGCCATTTTTAGTCGTCCTACCAATTGATGACCTCAAATTTGATTAACCTTTCTCTGATAAAAGTCTGAAGTCAAATGACTAATTATTGGGTGAAAGAGCCCCGAGCTAATACACCAATCACCAATTATCGTAGCACTTAATCAATTAGAAATTATTAAGTCAAATCTCAATAATAAAATGGAAAAACTTTCTTGCTTTAACATTGAAATAACTAACGTTTAGTTTCTTCAATGACTACGTCCAGGTTTGATCCTAAAATTGCACTCAAAAAACTTCTAGGCAAGAGGCTAATGTTCATAGGAGATTCACTACAAAGAAATCAATGGCAATCTTTTGTGTGCTTGGTGGAATCTATAATCCCATAAGACCAAAAGTCCATGGAACGAGACCGTGTTCATTCTATCTTTAAAGCTAAGGTAATTGTATCATCTCACATCGTTTCATAATGTCACGGACCTTCAGTCCTAAGATTTTTTAATAATTCGTTTCAAAATTTGCAGCTTATGAATACGTCGATCAATTTGACAGGAATTTTATGCCACCATTGAGTTCTACTGGGCACCATTCCTGGTGGAGTCTAACACTGAACCAAAAAATAGTTAAAGTGGACTCAATCACCCAGCGTGCCCAAAACTGGTTAGGAGTAGATATCCTTGTTTTCAATACTTACATTTGGTGGATGAATGGCCTCAAGATACACATTATAAGTCACTCCTTTCGTTCACTTTTACTTGTAGCGCTAAATCCTGTGACCTACTACAGGAGCTGCGACAACCTCTTTATCAAGTTGGAACAACAATCGGCCACTAGATCCACTATTCAGAAATATTCACCCGGCCCACAAGCACAATCCTCAAACCTAAGAGGCATAGACTTTCACCAACATTTTAAGATATTTTTTCATCATACAAATGTGAAAACAAATTGCAACTTATAATACTTTCCGTACAGTTTTCAAACATCCAAATTTGAAATTTGAAATATTAAATTAACCCAATTTAATTTAGTTTTGAAGATTAGTAGAATTATTGACTCTCGTGAAGCGAAACTTGGCTAAGTAAAAGTGAATGGAGGCCGTATAGTTTCTCAACCAATAGTACATTAATTACTGAAAGAAGAAATTTTTTCTTATTATTCCAATTAAAGTTCTTGATGAATTGATGAAATTAACTATTGCAGATGGGGTGAATTTGAAAAGGGAGAAGAAGGCTACGAAGAATTAGATATACCAGTTTCTTATAGACTTGCTTTGAAGACATGGGCAAATTGGATCGATTCCACCCTTGATTCTACTAAAACCCGAATTTTCTTTTTCACTATGTCACCTACCCACCAATGGTAAGTATATGTATTTGATATGACAGAAGTCATTTTTCATGAAAAAGGTATTTTCTCCTGACAAAATTAGGTAATTTTATTGCTAAACAACAAAACCATTCGCTAATTCCATTTAACTAGGTATTATCAAAAGAAATCTTGTTTGCTACAGGTAATTTAACAAGAAATTAGAGACGAAAGTCAAAGCTATTATTGTTTTGATTAAAAAAAAGTGAGTCCAAAAAATTAGAGCAAGTAATATGAAGTTAAAAGTTAAGATAATAGTAAGAAAATGAGCTTCGCCCTCTATTTAATTTTGACCAAATTATACCCAAGAAAAATGACTTTAATATAAAAAAATTTCCCTTGACAATGATGTATGCTTATAACCTCTTTCAATTTGATGGAACATAAACTCACACAAGTTTAGAAAATGTATACAAAATATTAATTCAGGAATAAAGATTGGGGGAGCATAAATGGAATCAATTGGTTCAATAAGACAAGACCAGTAATGAAGAGAGGCCATTGGGGATTTGGTTCAAACAAAGAGATGATGAAGGTACTGTAACATACTTCACTTTGTTGTCTGATTAAAAATTATTTTGTTGACTTTCATGTGATGCTTGCTACTTGGATTTCAACAGGCTGTGACCAGTGTGATCAACAGGATGAAAGTTCATGTTACTGTACTTAACATCACACAATTATCTGAGTACAGAATTGATGCACATTCATCAATTTATGGTGAATTACATGGCAAATTGTTGACTGATGAGCAAAAAAATGATCCTTTGCATTTTGTGGATTGCATACATTGGTGCTTGCCTGGTGTTCCTGATATTTGGAATCAATTACTTCTCGCATATTTATAGGCCAAAAATTGGGAAAAAACAAAGATGATAAAATACCATATTATATGGTTGATTTTATTGTAAGAGGATTGAATTAAAAGTATAAAGCAATGCTACTATATTTGTAAATTGTAATTAGACTTTTGTATATATTTTATCTAATTACATTAGAGGAGGAGAGGAGAGAGGGAAAAGCGGATGTGACGCTACTTTGATGAGTTTGAACCCTCCACCTCAAATATGAAAGACGGATAACTCATCAAGTGAGTTAGTCCTCAATCCGATGATATCATGAACTTAAAATATGAATCAATCATTTTTAAATATAAAATTCAACAAGTTTCACTCAATTTTCTTTCTTGAGAGTGCACAAATGTAACTGTGTGATAAATTTTACTTGAAGTCCTGACCAAAAGACTAACATAAGTTTTACCAGTTAAATTAATGTAACTTGGTTCAAGGGAAAAACTCATTGTTTCCACTCTAAACTATACACAAAAACAAAAAGTCAAAGACACACTTAAACTATTGATGTGGTCTATTACACACCTATATTATAAAAGTGAATTTAATTACTCCCCACGACACTCATGCCCAAGTTTATTGAATGGAGTGGAGTACACTATAATACCCTGTACTTCTACCTAGCTTAAAATCATCCCAGAAATGTAAAAGACTTGTTTTAAAGATGAATCCACTTTTATCATGTGGTATTTTCAAGATTTTCACTTTTTATCATGTGGAAAATTGAATAAGCTTTCCATTGATACCAAATTCGCCCAAATCTGACACCCGGGCAAAGAGTTAGAGCCTTTTTAGTAAGACAGTGTATCACCTGAGCCATCAGCGCGTCGCGGAGCCAGCTTAAATGGCAATTGTCAATTTTCAGTGTTGCTCCACGATAGTGGCGCATCGCGCCAAACTTCCAGTTCGCAAACAGAGTGGCAACGCGATAGCTCCACGTTGCGCCACCATGCAATTTTCCATTTGTCACTTTACAGAGACACGGCGCGAAAGCGCCGCGTCGCGCCAAGGGTCCAGATCGGGAATATTTTCACAAAAATTAAAAAGACACGTTCGGGGTTAAAAGGGCCAATTTTCCACCCCTATATAAACCCAATAACACGTGATTCAGCCATATTTCACCCAATTATAATGTTTCTCTCAAGTTTCTCTCAAGAACAAGCTAGAGTTTTCAATTGAGAATTCAAATTCAAGAATCTCTCTGTCAATCTTCGTAGAATTAAGAACTAAGGTATGCACAGTATTCATTCATGGATTCTTTTCATCTATGAAGCCCACAAATCAAGTTTTAAATCTTATATTGTGAATATTTTGTTGTGGGTTGATTATGTTTATGTGTTTATGGTTGTATGATTTCTAAGTTGGAATCTTTATGTGTTGTTCATGAACCTATGCTAGTATGTGGTCTGAAAAATGTGAAATTGAGTTGAAATATGGAGTTTTGTTGTATTAATTTGATGGTCATGCCTATGTCCTAAGTCATGCATCCTAGGTGTATGATAAAATGCCTAAGAGAATAGAAATTATGCATTATAGCTTAATTGTGACCCAAGTGACAAATGTATGCTTTAACAAATGAAAGTATGACATGTTTATATGCAATTCCATTCATGTACAAGACTATGATAACCATGTGCTTCATGAAATCTTCAAATTAATGTATTATGGATTGTTGATATTGGTCATGTGTTCAAGAAGTGTCAAATCTCATCAGTTTCATGCTATCGAGTCCTGGGGGTACTTGTACCCAATAATTTAGCTGTGTGCCTAGAGCTAGTGTTATGTTTTCACGATACTCTTAGTCAAGCCATGATCAGTAGAATTCAATTAGTCAAGTAACTCAGGAAAACTCAATAAACTCAGTAGCAGTCCAGTCCCATTCAGTAATCTTAGTAATCTCAGAAATCTCAGTGATCTCAGTCAGTCATCATGTCTCAGTAGTATTTCGTCAGTCAACGAAAATCCAGTGAACTCAGTTTAATCTAGTTAATAAGTAAAAACAGTAACAAATCAGCCCAGCCTAGTATAAACTAGGAAATCGGTTTTGTGTCTATTCAGTTGGGAGTAGGATTCAGCACCGAGTGAACATAGAGATGAGGACACACGCTGTCAGCCAGTTGAGGGTGTGACCTTTAGTAGCAATCCCTGCGTTCCAAAACTACGTAGCCAGCATAGGTTGAGATGTACCCATACGAGTTAGGGACTATACATCTCATTTGAGTTTTCCTTATAGGAGGGTTTGACGGAAGAACTCCCTGTCAGAGAAGGTTTACTCACAGTTTGTCTTTACCTGTGGCACGGTACTGATACCCTTCCAGTTGGGGTTACAGGTTGGACCCCACCAGTTCAGTTTCGGGGCATGTCGATTAGATGATTACCTCCCACGGTCTCAGTTTCAGATCCAGTCTCAGTAATAGAACTCAGTTTAGTTCTATAGATTTCAAGACTATTAGATACAGTCGTTCAACTCATCAGAATCTAGACTGTCAGATACAGTCATTCAGTATCAGCTATATCAGTTATCAGTAACACATGTTATCAGTATTCAGTTTCAGGACTGTTAGATATAATCAATCAGACCAGTTCTTCATGATCATAACTGTCAGAAATAGTCATTATTTATTAGTAATATGACATCAGTTCCTCAGTACTCAATAGACTTAATCAAACAGTATCCCAATATTAGTACTCAGATATCAGTAAATCCACGTTATTAGAATTCATGAGTCTGTGTTATTACTATCTCAGTTACAGCTACGTATTCATGCATGTATTCTCACGTTCATGTTATTCAGTCAGTTAGTATTGCTCATGTATATGAACCATTGCATTCAACCTACCTCGCTTGCATACCAGTATATTCAAACGTACTGACATATTTGCGCTATGGTGTTTTATACCATAGGTTTAGAAGCACGAGCTCCCGAGCATCCTTAGTAGATCAGTCGTTCAGCAGCCAGACTATCGGTGAGTCCTCCTCATTCGAGGATAGCATGATTTTTTATAATTTTATTATTTTAGTAGTTCAGAATTAGTTGGGGACATGTCCCATTAACTCCACAGATTTCAGACAGTTTAGAGTCTTTCAGACTAAAGCATGTTTCAGACAGTTTATTTCAATTTTGGGTATTATTATACCCCATTACAGACATTATTTTATATTCAGTATTAGCTCAGTTTTGAACCTTACGGCCTTACAGCTTATATTCCGCATAATTACAGTATATTATTCAGTGCTCAGTTACAGATATCAGTCATGGGTTAGCTTATGGTCCTTCCGGGTCATGAGCACCGTGTGGCATTTCGGGTACCAGATTTGGGACGTTACATACACTCACCCTATGGTGATGTCACGTATTTAATTTGATATTTTCTATTAAATATCCAACCCAATATACTAGACCTAATTCGACCCAACCTAAAATATTAGACCTAAACAGACCCAATCCAAATTACTACACCCTAACCCGATCCAACCCAATTTATTACACCTTACCCGATCCATTCGAGTAGAATATGAATCAATAAAGAAAAAATTCATTTTGAAGCCCATCGAGGATCGACGAACAGGACTTCAAATCATTTCTCTCTTTTCTTTTCAAGTGGATTAGCAAATTTAAACCCGATAGAAGAGATGAAAAACTAATTTTATATCTTTTTTATTGTTCACTATCAAAAATTATTTGTCTCTTTTCGTTTCAAGTTGAGTTTAATTGTTACGAGTTGAGTTCGGTTGATTTTAAGGTAAGATAGAGGTTACACGCTAGAGGTTACAAGCTAGAGGTTACACGCTAGGATTACAATCCAGGGACTACTGATTTCAGTTAAAAGGTTAGCCCCATCTCTTTTTTCATTCCTAAATTCGATCCAGATTTTTTGAGTTAGGATTTTTTGTCGTTTTTAATTTATCTTCAAAATTAATGTGTTTTAGTTTATTTATATGCTTCAATATGTAATAAAATAACCTGTGACACTTATAATTATTACATATTATGAATTTTTTCTTGTGATTTGAACTAGGAGTTTTTCGTCGTCTTTATTTTATTTTCAAAATTAATGTGTTAAAGTTTGTGTATATGGTTCAATATGTAATAAAATGAGTTGTGAGACTTATAATTGTTGCATAAATTTTATATTTTTATTCGTGTACTATGCGATGTTGTTTGGGTCGATGTCAAGGATCTTACTTTATTATGTTTTCTTGGTCAATGATTTTAGGTTTTTAAAATGAGTTTTCAACTGATCACTTTGAGAATTTATCATGGTGGGATTCTTAGTAAGGATAAAGTGAAGGGGGGAAGAAAAAAGCTATGTTGGTGGATGAATTACTGAATTTTTAGATGTTGATGTAGATAGGCTATCTTATTTTCAATTTAGTTATTATGTGAAGTATTTAAGATATGGTCTTGGACAATGCTTACTATATGTAAGACTACTAAATGTTCTTGTTTAATAGAAATTAGGTCAGACCAGGACACAATTGAGATTTCACAAAAATTGTATAAGGAAATTATTTTGAAAGATGTTATGTATCACATGATTGCTAACACTCTATTGGCCCCACCTTTATTGAAATATGTAAGTAATGGGGAAGGACATGTGGAGGATAAAAGTGGTTTGTCTTTTAATAAAGACATGAAAAATAACATTGGGAGTGTCGACAGGCCATCTAAAAATAATGAAAATGCCCCTCCTATTGTTCATTCTTCTGCAGATCCAACTACCCCTCCTTTTGTCGAACCTACTGCTCATAGTTCTCCTCCTCCTCCTCTTAATGCTTATGTCTCTCCTCTTACTACCCATGTCTCTTCTCCTGCTGTTGCTGCCGCTAGTCCTCATGTTGCCCATGTCTTTTCTCCTGCTATTCATCATACTACTGCTACTGCACTTTCTACTGCTGCTTTTACTAGTTCCTACTGCTCTGTCCCTCAATTACTGATGAATTTTCACAAGTTAGGAAAGAGATTAATAAAGTTGAATCTACTGTAGATTTAGATGTAGAATCAATTTATGGAGGTATAGAAATTGAGAGTGGTGTGGATAAATATGTGGATGAAGAGCTAAGAGGTCTTAGAGAAGAAAAGAGCAACAGAAAAAAAAAACAGTAATTTCTAAACATGTTAAGTTAGGAATTGGAAGAAAGGGATCGGGTGATGGCTATGATGAATCTGTATATTGTGATAGAAATAGTTTGAAAGGTAAATTAGTTGGTGATGAACTTTTTTACCCATCAGATGAAGCTGCCAACTTTGAAACTGATTCAGAAGATGTAACTAATAAAGAAGATGAAGTTGAACAAGTTGAACAAAGAGATAAGGTTAGAAGAAGAAAAAAAATAATAAAATTATATATAATTCAGACTGTTAGAAAGTTGTGTGGAAATTAGGACTTATTTTTTAAAGTGATAATAAATTTAGAGCTGATGTTACTAAATATGTTGTTGTTGAACATGTTATAATTGAAAAATATGTTAATAAACCTACAAAGGTAAGGGTTAGGTATACAATTTGGTTGTCCATGACTTCTTTATGCTAGCATTGATTCTAGATCCATGAGCTTTGTTGTGAAGACTTATAATTCAGTTTATGAGTGTGATCCTACCAATAGGAACAAACTTTGTAATACTAAGTTCTTAACCAACCACTTTAATTAGAGAATAAACGAACAATTAGACATTAGAATTTTTGAGTTTCAGCTGCTTATAGGAATTAGATTTCAGCTGCTTATAGGAATTAGATTTACATGTTGGTAAAACAGTATGTAGGAGAGCTAGAAATAAAGTGATTGCAGAATTAATGAGAGATTATAATCTGAAATTTGAGAGAATTTTAAATTATAGAGATGAATTATTAAGATCAAATTTAGGTAGTAAACGTGTAGTGAAGCTTCATGATGAAATATTTGAATATAGTAGAAAAATATTTCTAAACTTCTACATATGTTTTAATGCAATGAAAAAGTCCTTCCTAGCTGGTTATAGAAAGTGCATTAGTTTGGATGATTATTTTTCAAAAAGTGTCAAAAAGACAGTTACTAGTTATTGTGTTTAAAGATGAAAACATTCAAATGTTGTCACCGACATGGGCAGTTATTGAGATTGCAAATAAGTCCATTTGAAATTGGTTTATCAGAATTGTAAAAAAAGATCTTCAACTGAAAGATGGAACATATTTGACAGTGATTACAAACATGCAAAGGGTAAGAATTTATTTAATTTTGGTGCACTTTATACAACTATAATTTTTTTGCAAAATTATATGTTATGTTCGATAACTGTTTCTGTGTTTCTTTTAGGAATTTAAAATTATTTTAATTGGATGTTTATCAAATGTTGAACATCGAATGTGTGCAAGGCATGTCCATGCAAACTGATCAAAAAATTCTATATGTAGAGGTATTGAGAAGAAAAATATTTTTGGAGATGTGCAAAATCTACTTTTAAGGATGAGCTTTGGAACAACATTAGCTATACGAAGATGTTGGGTGGAAAATAAATACTAAATAAGTTGATGTATTTCAATCCAGAAAGATGAAGCAAGATTTACTTTAGCTTTTGCACAAAGTGTGATATTATTGACAATAACATGACAGAATATTTTAATGTCTGAATTTTAAGAGCAAGAGACAAGACAATAATTACAATGTTAAAAGAGCTAAGGGTTAAAATGATGAAAAAAGTGCGGCAGGTGAAATTTTTTTGTGAAATTTGAATTAGTGACATTTTTTCAATGGCTATGAAAGTACTAAATGAAAATACAATAAGATCTATAAAGTACAGCATAGAATGAAATTCTGATATAGGATATGAGGTGTTTGATAGAGGATATAGGTATACTGCGGATCTTCCTAGATAATATTATAGCTGTAAAGTATAGATGTTGAAGGGTATACCATGTCCTCATGCAGTGGCTTCTCTTCACCACAAGAAATTAAAATCAGTTAACTACATCTATCACTGGTATAATACAGAAACTTAAATAAACACATACAGTTATTTCATTCAATCAGTTTTGAAAATGAAGATGTGGCCAGACTTACAGAACATCTCTGTTATGCCATCTCCTGTTAGAAAGATACCATGTAGGCTTGAAAAGAATAGAAATAAAGAAGAAAGTGGAATAAAAAAGTAAACTGAAAAATTATCCAAGAAGGGAACTGAGATGTCATGCATCACTTTCCATAACAAGGGTCACAATAAAATAAAATGTCTAAGAGGTGCACTTGCTGCTGACACTAATATAAATACTGGCCCAATTTTATCAATTGATGCAGTCTCAAGTGTAGGTCCAAGTTCATCATATGATACAATATCTACTATTGAAAAAGAAATAGGTGCAGCGGAAAGAGGAAGGGATAGATAAAAGAATTCTACAGAAAAGATATTTTGCTTAATATGTGTGTTGTAAACTAGTTATCCATACCTTCTACTTAATATCTTCCTTTCTTTCTTTAGGGCGTTGCACTAGCGGATTAAGAATGGCCGGAAAAAGAGTATTTCACACACAAACTGGATGTACAACTCTAAATGAAAATTCACTACTTATATTTAAATTTTATTTACTACAATTCCTATAAATATTAACACTTTCTTTATTTGAGCAGCCTGGAATGTCTAGTAAGAGATTTAAAAGTGTTAGGTCTTCAGTAATTGTGACTGAAAATCTTCAATACACACCAAAAACTGATGTGAAATGAAGAAAAAAAGTTATGACCTCCAGGCAGCTACAAAAAATGAGAGGAAAAAAAATAAAGGGAGATAGTGTCCAAGGCTGCACACTTGAGTCAAGAAAGCTCTAATGTTCAATTTCTATAAGTTGATGGTGTAGCATATTAGTTTTGTACAAATATTGACAATTATGACTGCATTTAAGATCATTTTTTGATAGTTTACTGATGCTGTCAGTAGTATTTTCTTTTAAAATAATTTATTGATTTTGATTTTGATAGTTGTGTCTACTTTTTAAAATAATTTACTGCTTATGATTTTGACATCTTTAATTGTATTTTATGACTGCAATATTTTTAGCAGTTGTGATTCTTTTATAAATGTATTTGACAACTAGATGTAAATGCACTCATTTTTTGTTAATAATTAAGCAGTTGTGAGTGTCTCTTTTATTGGTGCTGAAATATGTGTTTATGCTTATGCAACTGTAACTGCATTTATTAATGTTTGATTGGTTATGTGAAATTGTGCTTATGCAATTATGACTATATTTATTAATGTTTGGATGGTTCTTTGTGCCTTAATTTTTTGATGTTGTATACAAAATGTGCAGTTTATGTACCATGAAAAATCACAGAAATCAAGCTAAGACAACCATATCATTTCATTACACAAAACTGTCAAGGTTCATTACAAAGCTAACAATTTCAACCCCTTATAACATAGAAAAAGAAGGACATTAACAGTTTATGAAAGTCTTTTTGAATCTCCTTTCAAGTACATAAATTGAAATAGAACACTAACACCAAAAATACATTGACAAATAAGAGTAGTCCAAAGTTGTTTCTCTCTTTTCTTGGCTTGTCCAAAGTTGTTTCTTCCTTTTCATGGACTTAGCCAACTTGATCTTCCATTTCTTCTCATTTGTATCTTCAAATCATCCTGAAAATTATCCAGCTACAACTCTATTTTGTTCATGTTTATTTTGCTCTCCGCAAATTTAGTTGTCCTAGTAGTCTTGTCATCAACTATTTTTTGTTCATAAATTGCATATTTGTAGAAGATTCAACTCTTTCCTCAAACTTCCCAATTCTTTTCAACAGTTTAGGAATAACAAATTTGAATCTTGAATCAATATAATCATTCTTCCTAAGTCAGAAATCGTATGATCTAACATTCTAAAATGAAAGCACTGAGATTCGTATACATTATTCAAGATCAATGTTTGAATAAAAATTCACTTACTCATAGTAAGGACAACTCCAATATCTTCTACCCGAATTTCTTGAGGTCCATAAAGTCATCAAAGACAAAAGATGTCCATGTTTGCATCGAACCTCTTCCAACTCATGGTCTTCTTCTTGCTTACAAAGTCTGCTCAAGCTTATCTTAGCCACTAAAGTATCTTGATTAAGAAAAATAACACAAAACGATCTTTAAAAGAGGCTGAACAAATACTTGAGGAAAAAAATAATTATCAAAATTAAGACAAAAGAACAATATTCAATATAGTAAGAAAGCAAACGATTAAAAGGATTTAGTTATCAATTCTTCAAAGAAATGATTTTGAATTTTAATTTTCGATGACCAATTTGGATTAGACTCTTGACTTTTGGAACCCCAACTTGACTTAAATGGAGGTTTTTGATCAATATATCTGTTGGCAAATTTAATTTATTAAATTTTTAATATTTTGAACGTTTATTTTTAAGTTTTAAAAGATTAGATGTGCTTCTTATGAGTGTAAGTAACGCGCCTGGACATGAGTGTCGTGGAGAGTAATTAAATTCACTTTTATATAGTATAGGTGTGTAATAGGTCACATCAAAAGTTTAAATATGTCTTCGACTTTTCATGTATAATTTGGGATGAAAACGATAATTTTTTCTTTTGTCCAAATATTGCACTACACCATATGAAATGTTTAAACGTGAAGTAAAAGAAAACAAAATCATTCTAAAAAAATAGCCAAATGGGATTACGTTATGAAGAAAAAAAAGGAGAAGATGGGTTATATTTAACTACTCAGTTAGTCTTTTAAATGAATAGATTTTTTTTTTTACTTTTAGCAAGTGTATTTAGTGCTTAGTGGGACACAATTTCTTTCAGATTCATTATACTACTAATAGATCTATTTCATAAATTAGTTATCCGCATAAATCCGCACCCCCTACTAATGGTATCAGAGCCCAGTTATTTAAAAAATACAGCAGTAGTATATATGTTTGAATTTATGTTTGAATTTAGATTGGATTGGATTAATTATGAGAAGACCATTTAAAAACAGAGAAGCTTTTAGAAAAATTAAAGAATCTTTAATTACTAATTATTTAGAATATATAAGTCTAAATAAAACAAAAGAAAAGCGACAAAGATTAGCCTACCTAATTACCTTAATATCTAGTATTGAAGCAAAATTAATAATCCATTTAAAATCTAGAAGAATGAGACACATACCACCTAATTATGATAAAATTAGATTTAGATATCCACCAAGATATTATAAATATGGTTTAAATGAATAAAGTACAAAAATACAAAGAATTAAAACAAATTATTTCTGAAAAACATAAAGAATTAAAAATAAGAATAGAAAGACTACATTATAATATATTTACCGGAGTTAGTGAAAACTCAATAACTACACAAAAAGATGAAATATCAAAATTAGAATCACAAATAGACAGTTTAGAATATATATATATATATATCAACATGAACTATTCACAATAAAATGAACAAAGAAGAATTTATAATAGATGAAAAAATATATGAAAATCACGAAGGATTAAAAATAAAAATAGTATTTTCTAATCTAGGAAGAAGATATAAGAAAATAGGTGAACATTTATATTAATGTTAGAAAAAGAAGAATTAAAATTAGAAGATAAATTGACAGCTATGGTAAGAATAGAAAGAGAAAATGAAGAAATAGATAGGAAAAAGGAAATAGAAAAAATTAAACAATAAACTACAGAAGAAATACGAAAAATAGAAGAAACTAAAAATAGTAGGATTGCTAAATTAGAAAAAGAACTACAAATATTAAAAGATTTATATGAACAAAGACAAAAGGAAAAGGAAGAAAAAGATAAAGAACAAAAATTACTAAACGAGATAAATCAATTTAAAGAAAAATTAGAAATAAAAAACAAGGAATTAGAAATAAATAATATAGATGTTGAAGAGACAGATAATTATGATTAAAAAAATAGTGAAACATATACAGAAATATTAACAAATACAAAAAATTTAGAAATCAATGAAAAACAAGAAGTAATTAATGAAGAAAACTTAGAAAATATCAACACAGAAATAAATACTTTTGATAAAAAAGAAGATGAAAATATAATACCTAGAACATCAGAAATAAGAAAACCTGCGTATTATAAGAATAAGCTTAAAAGACATAATCTAAAGAATGAATATGACAAATGGACACCAAAACAAATAGTTAATAAAAATTATAACTTTTTAGACTTAGACTGTGTAATAGATACAGAAAAAACAATACAATTATGGATAGGATATATGACAAAACAATTATTAGATAATAATATAAACATAACAGATGCACCAGAATATATAGAAAGAACACTAATAGGAACAGTGAATTTATGGTTTTCAAATTTAACTGAAAATAGCAAAAAGTTATTAAGAACTAATAAACCTATAGAAGGAACATCATCAACAACAACTAAATTAAAACCTATAGAATTATTAAAAAAATATGAAACAGCTATAAAAGATGAATTTGGTAGTATGACAACAATAGAAGAAGAACAAGATGAAGAAAAAGATACAAATAGAAATTTAATGTTAAAATTAGTAATATGTAATATGTGTTATATAGATGAATATACTTGCGCATTTAAAGAATATTATTATAAAGGAGCATATAATATAGAAGAAAGTAAAGAAATAAAAAAATTATATTTTAATAAACTACCCGAACCATCTAGTTCAAAGATAATAAAGAGTTAGGAAGAAGCAAAAATAGTAGATACTTTAGGAGCAAGAATAAAATTTTTACAACAATGGTATAGAAACTTATGTGAAAAATATAGAGAAGAATTAAAAGTGGAAAAAACATTGATAAGAAATTTAGCATGTTGCAAAAATAAAATAGCACCCTAATTCGGATGTGAAGAAAGATATTATAAGAAAAGAAAAAGACATAAGAAATATAAGAAATATAAAAAATCAAAATATAAATACAAGAATCCAAGAAAAAGATATTATGTAAAAAATTATAAATACAAAAGAACATATAGAAAAAAGAAATCTATAAAAGAATGTACTTGTTATAGTTGTGGAAAATTAGAAAAAAATTTAGCTAGAGATTGTAAATTACCTAAAAATCCAAAAAATAAACAAATATCAGAAATAAAAATAAATAATACAGAATATATGCAGATAGATTATATAGATTATGAATTAGAAAGTGAGGATAGTATATATGAAATTTCAGAAAATGAAACAGATAATGAAATAGATAGTGAAATAGATGAATCAAATGACTGAAGAAGATATAAAAATAATAATAAAGGAAGAATATTTAAATGATGAAGGAACAGAACAAAAAATAATATTTGACAGTAACATATTTGATGAAATAAAAGGAAAAGAATTAGACTTAAGTGTAAAAAAAATATTTAAAATATCAACAATAAAAAATATTTTTACTAGGAAAAAAGACGAATATTATGTAGTATGTCAAAAAGAACATGTAATAGACTGTAGATATGCAAAAGGTAAAGCTAGTATACCACTAGTAACAAAAAGAATAATTAATAAAGAGATAAACGATATAAAGAGTAGAGGAGACCCAATAAAATATGTACACCTTGTAGGTACAGAGATATTAATAAAAGCATATTTTAGAGAAGGAATAAATACACCAATAGAATTATATTTAGCAGATGATAGAATTATAAAACCTATAAAAAAAAGCATAATAACTACCGTAAAAGGAGATCTAATATACCAAAAATTTTAATTTATAATAAGTGCAAATTATTCAGTAGCGTTAACAGATAAAAATATAGATAAATCATTAGTATTATATTGAAAAATATCAGGAATGGAATTAACCCCAGGAAGTAAAATATTTACAGCAAAATGCAAAAATTTATATGTATAAACAACAAAACATAAAATAACAGGAAAAAATAAGATTAACAAAATACGAATAGAAATTCCATTCGAACAAATTGTAAAAACAATAGATTATAATGATTATAGCTATAGAGACATAGATATAGAAGAAAATTTAGAAATAGTAAATGATAGAATAAGTACAACGAAAAGAATAACTGATGAAAAACCAGAATCATCAAGTTAATCAAAAAGAACAAGTTATGAAATAAATTCAACAAGTAATTTAAACCAATATTATATAACAGAAAAAATAAATGAAAAAGAATATTTAATACTCTTAAATACAGGACAAGAAGAAAATTATATAGCAAAATATCTAGTAAAAAATGAAGAAATAAAAACTGATAATGATATGTGCCCAGATCTACCAAGAAGTTTAATAAATAGTAAAAATATAGCAGAATAAGAAATAATAATAGGAATTAGAAAAATAAAAATAGAATTTGAAGTAAATGAAGAAATGCAAAAAGCAGATATAATAGTAGGAATAAAATGGCTAGAACAAGTAAAATTATATAATATAGAACATACACAATTAACCTTAACATATAACAAAGAGAAATTATTCTTAAGAAGAGCCTTAACATAAAATGAAAATATATGTATTAATGAAGATAGTAGTAGAAGGATATTACAGTAGATATTATACGCCTATGATAGATACAGGAGCAGAAGCTAATTTATGTAAATATAATTGTTTACCAGAAAGTAAATGGGATAAATTAAAAATACCAATTATAGTTAAAGGATTTAATAATGAAGGAAGTTTAATTACTTATAAAGCTAGGAATGTAAAAATACAAGTATGAGATAAGATATTAACAATAGAAGAAATTTATAATTATGAACTAACATCAAAAGATATACTTTTAGGAATGCCGTTTTTAGATAAATTATACCCACATATAATAACTAGAACAGACTGGTGGTTTACAACACCATGTAAACAGAAAGTAAGAGCAAAAAGAGTTAATAATAAAATAAGAAAGAAAACTGATTGGATAAAAGGAAGTGAAAAAATTACACAAAAATTAGAAAATATAAAAAATATGAAGATACAATAGAACTAGTTGTATTTTCGATAAATAAAACAGAAATAACTACATTTTTAATAAATAAGATAGAAATAATTAAGAAAAAAATAGAACAATTATATAGTGAGGATCCATTAAAAGGATGGGAAAAATATAAAACTGTTATAAAAATTGAATTAATAGATAAAAATAGCATAATAACCCAGAAACCATTAACATATAATTTTGACGATTTAAAAGAATTTAAAATGCATATAGATGAATTATTAGAAAAACAATATATACAAAAAAATAACAGTAAACATAATAGTCCAGCATTTATAGTAAATAAACATAGTGAACAAAAAAGAGGAAAAAGTAGAATGGTTATTGACTATAGAAATTTAAATGCAAAAACTATGACATATAATTATCCAATACCAAATAAGATATTAAAAATAAGACAAATACAGGGATATAATTATTTTAGCAAATTCGATTGTAAATCAGGATTTTACCATTTAAAGTTAGAAGAAGAATCTAAAGAATTAACCGTATTTACGGTACCACAAGGATTTTATGAATGGAACGTATTACCATTTGGATATAAAAATGCACCAGGTAGATATCAACATTTTATGGATAGTTATTTTAAACAATTATCTAATTGTATAGTATACATAGATGATATATTATTATATACAAAAACTAAAGAAGAACATTTAAAATTATTAGGACAATTTACAAATATAATAGAAAAATCGGGAATAAGTTTAAGTGAAAAGAAAGCTGAAATTATGAAAAATCAGATAGAATTTTTAGGAATACAAATAGATAAGAGTGGAGTAAAAATTTAACAACATATAATACAAAAAATAATAAATTCGAAAGAAGAATTAGATACAAAAAAGAAATTACAATCATTTTTAGGATTAGTAAACCAAGTAAGAGAATATATTCCAAAATTAGCAGAAACTTTAAAACTACTACAGAAAAAATTAAAAAAGGATGTAGAATATAACTATAATGAAGAAGATAAAAAGCAAGTTCAGAAAATAAATTACTTTGTAAAGAATTACCAAAACTACAATTTCCAGATGAAAATAGAAAATTTATATATATAGTAGAAGCAGATGCTAGTGAATGTAATTATGGAGGAGTACTTAAAAACCGATATGAAACAGAAAAATTAGAACACCATTGTAGATACTACTCAGGAACATTGAATGAAACAGAAATAAAATGGAAAATAAATAGGAAAGAATTATGTTCATTATATAAATGTTTGTTAGCATTTGAGCCATATATTGTATATAACAAATTTATTGTACGAACAAATAATACACAGGTACGCTGGTGGTTAACAAAGAAAATACAAAATTCAGTTACAACAAAAGAGATTCGGAGACTAGTCTTGAATATATTAAATTTCACATTTATAATTGAAGTAATTAGTACTAACAAAAATGTTATTGCAGATTACATATCAAGACAAAGCTACACAGACTGATATAATAGAAAAAGATACTCTAGAAAAATACTTAACACCCTAACTACGCTTTCAATGAAAGTGGAAAGTATGGGTAATGAGATAGAAAAGCTAAAGACTAATGAAGATAAACTGAAGTCTATAGCTACAAATCAGCTAACTCAGCAGTGTGCACAGCTATGTCGATCGGAAGACATTAAAGTTCCAGAGCTAGAAGGAGACGATGTGACACTCCATAAAACCCATAATGCTTATCAATCTACTTCTGCAGGTATAAGCAGAGGAGTTAGTAGATAAAGATATCAGAACATGAATATGAATAAGATATTTGAGAAACCATTTATACCAAAAATACAAAAAGACCCCTTGTCCATACCCCCACAAATTACCACATACCGAGATAATCTGAACTAAGATAAAAAAGTTTACAACTATACAACCCAAAAATACATAGAAAATATCTACAGAGTACAAACTTTCCTAAACCTTAACCCCAGAGCTACAAATATCAAAGAACCAAACACAAATTATATAACCCAAAAATTACAAGGTTACAACAAGCTAATTGCACTACCCAAAACCAACCCAAGCTTAATAAAAACTTGTTTTGACTATAGATTATTAAATACCATATACACCCAAGACGGAGAAGAACTAACAACTATGGAAGAATTACATAAAATATTCACCACCTATAAAAGGATAGCCAAAGGAAATCTATTTTATATAAAGTGTTATACTGCACCAGCAGAGATATTATACGACGAAATAAAACCAGTTATACAAGTTGTAAAAATAGGATTAACCAGAGATATGATTATACCGGAAGATATTATACAACAACCAGAGATACCTAGAATTGAGATACCTGATTTCTACGCAAATAAACGACTCATTGGACTAGCTACAATTATTCAAGAATTAGCAAATAATTATACCAATGGAAATCCAATATGGAGCTATTATTCAAGAGACCATCAGATGATTTATTCAAATTCAAAAGAACTACGACAAGCGGATATGGAAGATGTTAGGCAATGGATAATGACATTATTTAACCTAGAAAAACAATCTACTGCAAGAGCAATTAAGAGAGAATTTATTTCGGACGAATTATTGACAAGATATTGCAAGATAATTGGACACAAATATCCAGACCATCAATGTTCAAGATGTAATGGAGAAGATAATATTATCCCAGAAGTCTACCTAGAATAAAAGAATCAAGAAGATAAGCATGTCAGCTGGAAGATAAGATAAGAAGCAATAATGGAGATATGAAAAAGCAGCAGATACGACAACGAGAAGATATCAACGGAGTAATAATAGAAGACAAGATATTAAATACATTTTACGTAAAGTTGTTGTATAGATTTTTAGCCTTTTTAGCCTTTAGACTTTTTAGGCTATAGCACTAATAATTCTTGTAGCCTTTTTAGCCTTTTAAACTTTTTAGGCTATAGCACTAATAATTCTTGTCTCATTAGGAGACTTTTTTAGAATTTTAGAAAACGTGCAAGAAATGTAAATACTTTTGTAAAAATTTATTCTATAAATAAGAGGAACCGAAGGCATTGCAAAGCAAACCTTCATGTGTTGAAGCACAAATACTCTCTCCTGTCCGCAATAAATATTTTGCTTAGTTAATTAAAAAATAGATATATTTCAATGAAAAAAGCTATGGAGGAACAAACCTCAGAAATATCAAACCTACACGAACAGGTATATTTATTTATGATTATGAATAGCTAAATTCATAATTCCCAACAATCATGGTATGATAAAATAAATTCATATTAGTTACTTTATAGTAGAATTATTCAAAGAATAATATGTTAAGAAGTTTATTAGCAAAGTGAAAACGAAGAAAAATCCCTAAGAACTATGTCATCCTAAAGGTGAAACCAATGAGGCAAGAAGCTGTGGTGGAGAGTAACCAGAGTAGAGGCGCTGTTTAAGGGAAAAGTATTCAAATTACCATGCTAATAATGACCGAAGAACATGTTATTTAAGAATAATCTAGTATATTAGTAATCTAAGATGACCATATTTTGTTATGTATATGATTGGAGGGAATATTTTGAAAATAGCAATTTTATGAAAATGAATAATTATTTATCTGATGTGATGGTAGATAAATTTAAAATACTTATTTTGTATGCACTTAAGGATATAAAAGTAGTAGATATAAGAAAAATCATATTAGAAAGCGCATTTGCTAAATATTATATGACTAGAATAAATTACATACCATACCTACCTAACTACTCTTACAAATACTTATCATGATAAATTACATATATCTAGAAATTTTGGAAAAAGATATGAGAAACATACAGTTAATAGAAAAACAGATGAAAGTAAATATAGACAAATACATGGAAACTAAAGATATAAAATATATAGAATTTCTTAATGAAAATATGCAAGAACTACTAAGACTAAAACAAACAACTACAAAATATTATAATAAAATATTTAGTCAATTTTAAATGATAGATAATCGTAAAGTCTTAATCTTATATATACTTAGAGATATAAAAATTATAGATATTAAGAAAATAATATTAGAAAAAGTATTAGACTATGAAATTGAAACTATAAATTGGATAACACAGTTATACCTGGATAATTATCCAGAAGGATATTATTCAGATTAAGAGATGTTAGAATATATTAGAAAAACTTGAGAAAAATCAAGATAATCTAAAAAATCAAGATAATCTAAATAAAGAAATTAATTATAGAAACCGAATTAGAAAAATAATGGAGAATCTAAAAGAAAAATTAATATGGATAGAAGAAACCTTAGAAAATTTAGAAAAAAGTACATGTGATAGTTTATATAATTTAAAAAACTCACTACGAGAAGAACAACACAAGAGAATAAATAACATTGAAAATCTAGAATTAGATATACATTACAGTACATCTAGGATAAATTATTATACAAAAATCTGTAACTCTGCAATTACCACAGGATAAAATAATAAACTACACAAATTAATGAATACATCTTACGAAAAGAATAAATCATTAAAAGATATTGAAACAAAATTTAAGAAATATCCATGCACAAAGAAAAATAGATTCATTATACTACTAATAGATCTATTTCATAAGTTAGTTATCCGCATAGATCCGCACCCCCTACTAATGGTATCAAAGCCCAATTATTTGCTAATTCTTGAATAAGTGTAGCTAGTCCAATGAGTCGTTTATTTGCGTAGAAATCAGGTATCTCAATTCTAGGTATCTCTGGCTGTTGTATAATATCTTCCGGTATAATCATATCTCTGGTTAATCCTATTTTTACAACTTGTATAACTAGTTTTATTTCGTCGTATAATATCTCTGCTGGTGCAGTATAACACTTTATATAAAATAGATTTCCTTTGGTTATTCTTTTATAGGTGGTGAATATTTTATGTAATTCTTTCATAGTTGTTAGTTCTTCTCCGTCTTGGGTGTATATGGTATTTAATAATCCATAGTCAAAACAAGTTTTCATTAAGCTTAGGTTGGTTTTGGGTAGTGCAATTAGCTTGTTGTAACCTTGTAATTTTTGGGTTATATAATTTGTGTTTGGTTCTTTGATATTTGTAGCTCTGGGGTTAAGGTTTAGGAAAGTTTGTACTCTGTAGATATTTTCTATGTATTTTTGGGTTGTATAGTTATAAACTTTTTTATCTTGGTTCAGACTATCTGAATATGTGGTAATTTGTGGGTGTATGAACAAGGGGTCTTTTTGTATTTTTGGTATAAATGGTTTCTCAAATATCTTATTCATAAGGATTATTATGACACCTAAACATAAATTTATATACCTGATCAAATGGGTCTGTAATTTATTCAAATTTTTCGTTTTGCTATGAATTTTTTTTACTTTTTTCGAAGTTAAAATTCCAAAAAGCATGTTTGTCCCAAAATTACTTATGCGTTATGAGATGGGAGTATTATGATTAGGGTTTGGCATAAAATATCGAAACTCGAATTATCGAATCAAATCAAAAAATTTAGTAATTAATATTAGGTAATTTGATATTTAATATAGAATTTGAGAGTAAAATTTTAATATTTCGTTATTCGAGATTAGATTTGGTATAAAATATTAATACCATTTGGTATTTGGTATTTACGGTATTATTTTATATATATATATATATATACTATATTAAAAGTGAGCTAATTTCCACATACCGGTTTATGCACTAAGGGTATTTTCGTCTTTTTAATGTAATTGTTTACGTGTCATCTATAAGCTGAGCTGACCTTTGGGTGTCACGAAAAAAACAAAGTCAGCTCTTTTCTTTTCCTTTCTTCTTTTTGGTTCCTTCTCCTTCTTTACAAGTTTGGATTTGGTTGTAGAAAAGGTTTAAAGAAGCAGAACACAGCTGAGACTACCAACAATTTCGGAGCATTTCACAAGGATGGTATCACTTCATTCTTCTCTTGCCAAATTGGTCTTCAACTTATAGGTATTTCTCTCTCCTTCTCCCATCTTGCTCTTATATCTA
Source organism: Capsicum annuum (assembly GCF_002878395.1). Lineage (NCBI taxonomy): Eukaryota > Viridiplantae > Streptophyta > Magnoliopsida > Solanales > Solanaceae > Capsicum > Capsicum annuum. Next base: position 10,867 of record NW_025890507.1, on the reverse strand, counting down.
AATTGAGAAAATTGTTGCAGTATCTCTTTTTGCATAGAAAGTTTCATGATTTTCCTTTATCTTGTTTGATCTGTCGTAGCAGCATCTACTCATTAGTTCACCCTTTTTTTACCCTTTGAACCATGGTTCAATTCTCTGTGTTCGTTAATTTTATTCTTCCACTATTGTGGATTTTCGATCTTTGATTGGTGATGATACGAAGCTTAATAAAAGTCCATTTATTTCCCCGATTCTTTTTCTCTTCACTTTTTTTCTTCCTTTTTAGTATAATGTCAGGACAAATTGGTATTATTTGTTGTAATATCTACTTTCTCTTTTAATTTAGCTGTTATTGGGATTTTATTTCCCCAACCTCATTATGCTGATTGAATTTTAAAAAAAAAAAAATTTGATTTGCAGTGCTAATTTGAGGATCTTGAACTACTTTCTGGTATTGAAACTGTAGGTATGCGTCTCTTCAAATTAATTTTACTGATAATTCTCCTTTTCATGATTATGTGCTTAGTCTCACATCGGCTATGGAAAGGGAGTTTGAATTCTTTATATAGTCTTGAAAAATCCTTAATTTTATGAGCTAACTTTTAGAGGTTGAGTTAGATAATGTCCAATGCTCTAGCATCACATCAAAATCGTCCATCCCAAATATTTTTTCGTATACTGTTGTGGCGCAGTCTCAGTATTGTTCTTTCTTCTTTAATCCCCTTCCAAGGGTTCCTATCAAATTAGTGACTTGAATTGGCTTACAATCGGGGTGAATGGTGCTTACCACCTGTGCGGCCCCATCTTAATATTTTTCATGTTTCAAAAGAACAAAACAATATTATATTACCTTTGTCAAAAAAAAAAAACAAAATAACATTTGCATTCAAACATGAGACACCTACGTGTGAACAGAAAACAAAGAAAAGAGGTGACATATGTATCTCCAATTACCTTGCTTCTAGGGCAATTTCAGCATAACTATTTGTTGAACTAATCCCAACTTCTTTTTATATACTACATATTAGTAATAATTTAAATACACCATTATTGACTTTGTGTTATGAGAGTATGATATGCTGTGGATTTTTGTATAGACGCATTTTCCCTTTTGGATAGAATTTAATAGTGGAAACTTATAAAAGATTGAAATTACTACTTACAACCACTTGGACTTTTAAACCATTTATTAATGAAAATTGTGACACGGTGGTGGAATAGGTGAGCGTTCTGATATCTATGAAGTTGTTTGATTTACAAGGCAATAGCCATTAAGGACGACATTGAGCTGAATACTTTCTTCGGTAAAAAGTGATTAATATGAGTACTGTAGTTGGATTTCTCAAAGGGAGAACAACAAAATGCATTTTAAGTAAATAAATAGATTTAACTCTGCCTCATAATTAAGACTTTCAATTAATTTTTTTCCTCAATCGGTGAAGTAGCTACTACATTTTTTATTGACACTACTCTTTTGCTTACTCAACTACTATATACATTGATACCAAACACTTGTGCTGACTACTTCTTGCAAATTGTCAAGTCAGTTCTGCTGCAATACCAGGTACTACTTAAAACGTCCACCGTCTTGTATAATTTGTTTTCTCCCACGGCCCAAGTGACAAATTATTTTCTTTGATAAGAGTATCATCCAACTTAGGGAACTAATATGTATTTTTTCTCTGCAACTTATTGAGATCTGTAAATAATAGAACTGGTCTTTGTGGAGTGATATTTATCCAAACTGTAAGTGGGGTTGTGAGATCATTTCCTCACATCTGATCTTGAATTTTTCTTAGTGTTGAAATTCGAGATTCAAAATGCAAGTGGTTTGTTGTTTCTATATAACTCAACGCACCTCTATGTATTATGAGTGTCTATTTTCTTATGATTGTTGTATCTCTAACTTTCTAACGAGTAGGAAAACAAAATAGCACCTGAGTAGTATGCAGTTGTGACAAATTATTTGTTTTGGTAAGAGTATCATCCAGCTTAGGGGAATAATATGTATTTTTGCTCTGCGACTTATTGAGATCTGTAAATAATAGAAGTGATCTTTGTGGAGCGATATTTATCGAAACTGTAGGTGGGGTTGTGAGATCAATTCCTCGCATCTGACCTTGAATTTTTCTTAGTGTTGAAACTCGAGATTCAAAATGCAAGTGATTTGTTGTTTCTATATAACTCAACACACTATGTATTATGAGTGTCTATTTTCTTATGATTGTTGTATCTCTAGCTTTCTAAAGAATAGGAAAACAAAATAGAAGTTGAGTAGTATGCAGTTGTGCCTACCTTTTTGGGGCTAAAAAAGAACAATTGAGGCCCCATTTCAGCAATGCTACGTTCTAGTTTGGTCAAAGGTAATAGGGACTTGGTAGTGCTTTAAAATCGTGTGCTCTATCACCTTCTACTTTCCTGTTTTGTGTTTACGGAGTATTATTTTTTATTGTCTCTTTGCTTTGGGACAAAGTCAAGTAGATACATACGATAGGCAAAGGAAATACCCCCATTTCATAGCACCAAAATACCCCCATTTCATAGCACCAAACTAGAGTCGAGAATATATCGGAAACAACTCACAAAATAAAGTAAGTTTGTATATTCTACCACTATTGTAAAGTTAACTTTTTGGAGCTTTTGTTTCAGACTCCCAAGTGAAGGCAGCCTGATACAACATTGTCTACTTGAATGTTATCACTATAAAATTAAACTAGAGTCTGTTGAAACTCCCTAATGCGTGCAAACAAAATTTTGAAATTGAGGCATAGTCATTGTTCCTGTTGCAAGTAGTTGCTAAATAGTACTCTTTGTCCACTTTGCAATTCATGTATGTTCGATTTGTTTGTAAGAATATATCCTTTAAGCCTTTCTTAGTAAGTTGTAAGATTATTGAGTTTAAATTTGAAAAGAAACATCAATTGCCAGAACACCGAACAAATTTATTTGGTAAATGCTAAAGCAAGTATATGTAGTTCATTTGCTAGCACATTAGAGCCAACTCATTCTCTAGCCTTGTAATTTTTCACTTTGTTCTTTCATTTCACTCTTTTCTTTTCTTGTAAATATACATGTTTGATTTCTTCTGCATTGGTTGAGCATAAATAAATGCTTTTAGGTTGAAACTAAACATCACAAAGAAGGTAAAATATAGCACATGTAAATAGCCTAGGATATAGTCTAGGATATAGATAATCAAGGTAAATAATGCAGTCATAACTGTAAACAAATGATTGCCAATCATATAATATCTATGTGCATATGCGTTTAACACGCAAAAATCTTTCAACGTTGGGTCCGTGCGCACGGACCATTACTACCTAGTATATAAATATATATTGTTGAGAAAAAAGATTCTTGACCTAGTCTTCAAGAAGTTAGTGAGATGTTAGTTTTCTATATTCTAGCAAGTTGGATAGTGCTGCAGATTAGTAGCTAGTCAATAAATTAGTGGGTTAGTGGACCTAAAGTTTAAAATTTTCAGTTTATTGTGAGCCTATTTATAGGCATGTCTCCTTACTTTCATATGCAATCAGAAATAAAGAAATCACTGCAGTATTTTCTTCTCTTTGCTCTGTTTCTGTCCAGCTATTCATTTAGCTTCTTTTTTTTCTTTCCAACAAATCTGGTATCAGAGCCCGATTTCTTTTTGAAATGATAGTGAATCGTGAGGTTTCGCAACCACTCATGCCAATTTTTACTGGTGAAAAGTATGAGTTTTGGAGTATTAAAATGAAAACTCTTTTCAAATCACAGGGGGTTTGGGAGCTGGTGGAAGCAGGCTTTGTGGATCAAGCAGGCTCTGACGAGGAGGCAGACAAATTGAAAGGGATAAAAAAGAACGACGCGAAAGCGTTGTTCCTGATTCAACAAGCAGTCCATGACACAATTTTTGCAAGAATTGCAGCAGCAACTACATCTTCGGAGGCATGGAAGATTTTGAAGAAGGAATTTCAAGGTTCAGCCAAGGTGATTACGGTAAAATTGCAAACTTATCGTCGTGACTTTGAAACTCTTTTTATGAAAAGTAATGAATCTGTTCAGACTTATTTGTCTAGAGTTTCTTCTCTTGTTAATCAAATGAAGTCTTATGGTGAAGATATATCTGTGGAAACTGTAGTAGCAAAAGTTTTAAGGAGTCTTACTCCAAAGTCTGAACATGTTGTTGCTGTGATAGAGGAATCTCATAACTTATCTGATTATACTTTTGATGAACTAATGAGTTCTTTGCAAGCTCATGAAGAGAGGATCCTAAGGTCACATGAGAAAAATGAAGAGAAGGCATTTCAGGTGAAGGGGAGTCCACTCCTAAAAAGGATAAGTTAGAAAACTTTGCAAATCGTGGCCGAGGCAGAGGTGGCTTTCGAGGAAGAGGCCAAGGAAGGAGTCGAGATAGAGGAGGATCAAATGAAGAGAAGCATAACAAAACGTTTCTATGCAACTACTGCAGAAAACCAGGTCATAAAGAAGCTTATTGCTGGCAAAAGAAAAAGGATGAAAATAGCCAAGCAAGCTTTGCAGAGGAAAATGATGATGAAAGTAAGCTGTTCATTGCCCTTTATTGTGAAAAAAAGACTCCTAATGATGTTTGGTTTTTGGACAGTGGATGTTCCAACCATATGTCTGGAACAAGACCTTTGTTCAAGGAGCTCGATGAGTCCAAAAAGTCAGACGTAAGGCTAGGAGACAACAAGAAGATTTAGGTTGAAGGCAGAGGTACTTTTAGCATCATGACCAACCGAGGTAATGCTAAAATTTTAGAAGATGTGATGTTTATTCCTAGTCTATCTCATAATTTACTTAGCATTGGACAATTAATAATTAGCGGATACTCGATTTCTTTTGACGATGGTGTTTGCACTATTAAAAATAAGAAATCTGGGAAAACCATTGCTAAAGTTTCAATGACTAATAATAAAAAATTTTCTTTAGAAGTTTCAATGGTCGAGAAATGTGCGATGGTAGCTAATGGTGATAATGAAACTAGACTATGGCATCTGCGCTATGGGCATTTAAATGTTAATGGGTTGAAGTTATTGAGTCAAAAGGAAATGGTTTTTGGATTGCCAAAAGTTGAGAATCTTGATTTTTGTGAAAGTTGTGGTTAAGGAAAACAAAGTAAAAAGGTTTTTCCTGTAGGCAAGTCTTGGAGAGCTTCTATTTGTCTTGAGTTAGTTCATGCAGATTTGTGCGGTCCTATGAGTGTTGAGTCCTTAGGGGGAAGTCGATACTTTTTGCTTTTTACTGATGACTATAGTCGTATGAGTTGGATATATTTCTTGAAATTTAAATCTGAAACATTTGGCAATTTCAAGAAATTTAAATCTTTTGTTGAGAGACAAAGTGAATGTACGCTCAAAACTCTTCGGACAGATAGAGGTGGTGAGTTTATGTCTAAAGAATTCAGTTCCTTTTGTGAAGAAAATGGAATACATCGGGAGCTCACAGCACCTTATACACCAGAGCAGAATGGTGTAGCCGAACGAAAGAACCGCACAGTTGTTGAGATGGGCAGAAGCATGATGGAAGGGAGAAGTTTACTGAAATGTTTTTGGGCTGAAGCTGTTGCCACTGCAGTCTATTTGCTGAATATTTCCCCCACCAAGGCTGTGTATAGTCAAACACCGTATGAAGCTTAGAGAGGTAACAAGCCCAAGTAAGCCACTTACGTGTCTTTGGTTGTATAGCTTATGCGTTGGTAAATTCACAAGATCGACGTAAGCTTGATGAAAAATGTATCTTTGTTGGATATAGTACACAATCCAAGGCTTATAAGCTATATAATCCAGTGAGTGGCAAAATTACAGTCAATAGAAATGTTGTGTTTAATGAAGATTCAAGATGGAACTTTAATTCTGAAAATGAAAGTTCAAATATTCAATTATTGCCTTCTGACAATATTGTTGATCAAGAGTATGCAGTAGATCCTGGTTTGGCAGGTCCATCGACTACCTCATCAGTTGCACCACCAACTTCTCCAATATTAGAAGAACCTTCAGCTGAGCCAACTCCATTAAGAAGATCGATAAGGGATAGAAACCAAATCCCAGATATGCTGACAGACAGTACATCTTGTACTTTTGCTTTACTTGTTTCAGATCCTATTTTCTTTAAAGATACCAAAGGAGAGGATAAATGGTGCAAAGTTATGGAGGAAGAGCTGCTAGCTATTCAAAAGAATCAGACTTAGGACTTGGTAAATTTGCCCGAAGGAAAGAAAACTATTGGGCTCAAATGGCTGTTTAGAAGCAAATATCATGCAGATGACAGTATTCAAAAACACAAGGCAAGGCTTGTTGCAAAGGTTTATTCTCAACAACAAGGTATTGACTTCGACGAAACTTTTTCTCCTGTTGCCTTCTTTGAAACTGTGAGAACCTTTTTAGCCTTGGCTGCGAAATTAAATTGGCCAGTGTACCAATTTGATATTAAATCCGCCTTTTTTAAATGGTGATTTGGAAGAGGAAGTTTATGTCTCACAACCTGAAGGTTTTATAGTAAATGGTAAAGAAGATAAGGTTTACAGGTTAAAAAAGGCACTTTATGGCTTGAAGCAAGCGCCGCGGACATAGTACTTCAAAATTGATTCTTATTTCCAGGAGAGTGGCATTGAAAGGAGTAACAATGAGCCTACTCTTTATATAAAAAGAGGAGGTAAAAATGGTTTTCTGGTTGTATGTCTTTATGTAGACGATATGATATATATGGGTTCAAGTGAGTCTATTGTCACTGAATTTAAAGACTGCATGATAAAGAATTTTGATATGTCCGATTTGGGAATGCTGCATTACTTTTTTGGTCTTGAGGTGAAACAGGAAGTTGGTGGCATATTTCTTTCACAAAGAAAGTATGCAACGGATCTTTTGAAAAGGTTCAATATGGTAAATTGTAATGTTGCTGCTACTCCGATGAATATCAATGAGAAGTTATGTCGTGATGATGGTTCTGAAATGGCAAATGCAACTTATTTTAGAAGTCTGGTTGGTGGTTTGAACTACTTGTCTCATACATGACCAGACATTGCTTTCTCTGTCGGTGTTGTATCCAGATTTATGCACAATCTAAGCAAGCTTCACTTTGGAGCTGCAATGAGAATACTTAGATATATCGCTGGGACATCAGATCATAGAATTTGGTATTCTAAGGTAACAAGTTTCACATTAACTGGTTTTACTGATAGTGACTATGCAACTATGCAGGCAACATTGATGATAGAAAGAGCACCTCTGGTTTCTTGTTTAATCTTGGATCTGGAGCAATTTCATGGAGTTCAAAGAAGCAGGAAGTGGTGGCCTTGTCAACATCAGAGGCTGAGTATATTGCAGCAACTTCTGCAGCTTGTCAAGCAGTTTGGTTAAGGAGACGTTGCATATTTTAATCAGAAGGTAGCTGGTGCGACTGAGATTTTTTATGACAATAGATCTGTCATTGCGATGACGAAGAAGCCAGCTTTCCACAGTAGAACAAAGCACATAGATGTTCGCTATCACTATATTCAAAATCTTGTTTCTAATGGAGAAATTACTTTGAAGTCTTGTGGTACAAATGAGCAAGCAGCAGACATCTTCACCAAATCACTTCCGCAAGCAAAGCACGAGTTCTTTAAAGGTCAACTTGGAGTTTGCAATTTTGAATCAAGGGGGAGTGTTGAGAAATGATTCAAAAAGATTCTTGACCAAGTCTTCAGGATGTTAGTGAGTTGTTAGTTTCCTATATTCTAGCAAGTTGGATAGTGCTGCAGATTATTAGCTAGTCAATAAATTAGTGTGGTACTTCTTAAATTTTTCTTATTATAATAGTTTTATATTTATTTCTAGATTTTTCAAATCTTTTTAAAATCAAATTTAGTTGATTTAGAATTCTTAAACTAATAGAAAAAGTATCAGTTGTCATTAATTTTGATGACTTTTAATAAGGAAAAGTTTTATCATAAATATATTTAATTAATTTTTAACTCTTAAATTAGGAAAATTTTTGAAATTTTGATGACTTCTAATAAGGGAAAAGTTTTGGAGATCTTTCAAAAATAGCAGCATTTTGATATAAAAACCCACCTTCCGTAGCCACATTTTACATAATTACTATTATAGCCGTTGTATTTGATTATGCCTGTTGTATTTGATTTTGCAAATAGTATGTATTCATATAAAATATGAATACAATCCCTATTTAGTCGCTCCAAAAATGGAATTCAATATTTTTTAAAAATAAAAAAATCTCAATCACACTTATCTCGTTGAACTGAATATTTTCTTGCCTAACTCTACCATTATATTTTTTTTATATTTTTTTAATTTTTGTGTTTTTCTTGTCTTTTTTCTATTTTTTCCTACTTTTATTTTTTTTTTGTTTTTTTCTTTTTGTTTTTTTTCTTTTTTCTCTCTTTAATCTCTAACATCTATTTCTCTTTCTTCGTTTCTTTTCTTCTTTGATTTTTTTTTATTTTCTTTTTTTTTTAGTTATTTTCTTTATTATTTTTTTTGTTCTATTTTATATTTTTTGTATTTTTGAAAAATATGACTAGTTGAGCACAATTCATGGATGATAACGTAAATACCACAATTGCTTATCATATTTGTAGTCACACCGCCATTTATATTTTTGTATTTATTGATACAACTGTATTTGTATTTATATTTTAAAGTTCGCACTTGTATTTATATTTTATAGTTCGCATTTGTATTTAATAGTTCGCACTTGTATTTGTATTTGTTAATTTGTGCCATCATTTATATTTTATATAATTCATACTTGTATTTTATAGTTGATTGCATATTATATTGGATTATATTTATATTATGGTTTTATTGTGTTTGTATATTTAGACTATATTTTGATTATACTTGTATTTGTATTCTATTTTCTTCATTACCTTTTTATTTTTAAGAAATTATTTTGTATTTGTATTTATAAGTTGATTGCATATTGTATTTAGTCGTGACTATGTACAATTTATCATTTGTATTTGTATACAAACAAGTAAGTGCATTAATTGTATTTTCATGATTCTAAAATATATAAATATGTAATGTATTATTTGATACAAATATACCGTTTTGTATTTGTATATCAAAATTATCATTCATATTTGTAAATAAACAAATATCACTTGATACAAATGCAATGACAAACAAATGAAACAAATGATTTTACAAATATAAATACAATATGTATTTGTATATATTGTATTTGTATAAAAATTTGAGTTGTATTTATTTGTATAAATAAATACAACTAGTATCAATAAATACAAATAAGTATTCGTAGAAAGAAAATTAATCGTTCCTTTTCAATAATTAAAAAATATAAATGATAGTTTACACTTGTATTTATATGTTATAGTTTGCATTTGTATTTGTATTTTACAGTTCACACTTGTATTTATATGTTATAGTTCGCATTTGAATTTATATTTTATAGTTCGCACTTGTATTTGTATGTTATAGTGTGCATTTATATTTGTATGTTATTGTTCGCACTTATTTTGTGTTTGCTAGTCCGCACAAATGAAAAGAAAAGAAATTGAAAAAAAAAAGGAGAAAAGAATGAAGGAGAAAAGAATACAAAAAAAGAAGAAGAAAAAGGAGAAAAGGAAAAGGAAAAAAAAAAGAAAAAAAATGAATAAAAAATAAAAAGAAAAAAGAAAAAAGAAAAAATAAAGAGAAAGCATTAAAAAAAAAACTGATTTTCAAAAGTTTTTTTATAATAAATATTGGCCAGAGAGGACTATGAATTGTAATTAATTGAAAATTAGGCTTTAAGTGGTAATAAAAGCCCAATAGTGGGTAATCCAGGTAGTTTTTTCAAAAGTGTTTTTATAAACATATTTAATTAATTTTTAACTCTTAAATATTAGAAAAAAAATAGTGGAAAGACGATTTTGTCTAAAATAAAGTCTTTTAATGAAGGGCACAAAGTTCAAACAATATTTCTAAAACCCTTCACACTTTTAATATATTATAGATATAGATTATAGATTTGCAGGTCGTAAATAAATGTCGGTTGGCTTTGAAGAATTTCTTGTGTAAAGGTTAGGTTTAATCGTATTATTTTGATATCTTTATTATCTTCTTGTTTTATTTTAATTTACAGATGCTAGATGAATGTGGGTCGACTTTGAAATTATTTTTTAGGTAAAAAATTAGGTTTAATTGTATCATCGTAATATCTCTATTAGTTTGTGGTAGTTTACAGTTCGTAGATGAGCCTTGTGCCGGGGGTCTATCGGAAACAGCCTTTCTACTTCTTCAGAGGTAGAGGTATGGACTGCGTACATCTTACCCCCCACCCCAGACCCCACTAGGTGGGAATACACTGGGTTTGTTGTTGTTGTTACAGTTCGTAGATGAATGTCAATCGGCTTTGAGAAGTTTTTGTGTGTAAAATTTAAGTTTAATTGTATTGTTTTGATATCACTTTTATCGTATTATTTTGTTGTAATTTACAGCTGATAGTTAAATGTTAGTCGGCTTTGAGAAATTTTTTTTATGTAAAGGTCAGGTTTAGTTGTATTATTTTGATACTTCTATTATCATATTATTTTGTTATTGTTTACAAGTGGTAGATGAGTGTCGGACGACTCTGAGAAATATTTTGTGTGTAAAGATTAGATTTAATTTTATTATTTTGATATCTCTATCATTGTATTGTTTTGTTGCAATTTACAGATGAGAGATGAATGTCGATGAAATTTTTAAAATATTTTTGGTAAAGATTAGGTTTAATAAATAAATTCTTCAGCTTTAGAGAGAATACTCACAAAAATACCTGAAGCTTGACCGGATTACCAGTTGAACATATTGAACCTTGCAGGGGTCCTATTACACACCTATACTTTTTTAAGTGGAATTAATTCCCCTCCGGACTTTTTTAAAGTGGAATTAATTCC
>NW_025890506.1:0-2049 GCF_002878395.1 Capsicum annuum | reverse complement strand
TCGAGAAAAAACCCGATCACATTGTTTGCAGTCTTACCTTACATTTCGCTCGGAGGCTGTTTCTAAGGGTGTCAAGTGGACCGGGCCGACCCAGCCCGACCCGGCTCTCGTAACTAACTCAACCCGATTTGACCCGACCCGATAAGCCCTAGGGCTTTAGGGTTCCGGGTCCCAGGCCGGTTTTTTTTTTTAAAAATGGGCCCGGCTAACCCGACGAACCAAGCCCGATCCAGGCCCGCCGGTTAACCGGCCCGGCCCGGATACCTTTTCTTAAAAAAAAAATTAGGATTTTTAAAAAATCTATCAAAAAAAAAATAGATTTTAATCTCAAAAAAAATTCTATAAATACCCTACAACTTCAAATCACACAATTTTTCACTCTCTAAAATCTCATTCTCTCTCAAATCTCAATTCTCAATTCTCAAATATTAAATATATTTAATTTCTTAAAGTGTTCACTTTAATTTTTTTAATTTTTCATTTACAAAGTACGAGCGGAAGTTTCTAAAGTCACTAACTTCGGATACTTCCAAAATTTTGTATTGTCGTTCCATCTCTTACGTTTAATTTTTATTTATTGTATTAATTATTTAATATTTAATTTTATTATATTTTTGTATTTTGAATATTTTTAGTTTAATTTAATTTATATTATGGATAAATTAAGAAATCTCGCTACTAAAGGTGTTAAAATTTTTTATCCCGGAAGTGGTAGTGGTAGTAAAAAGCGAATTACTAGCGGTAGAGGTAGTTCAAGTAGTAGATATACCTGTGTGCCTTCGCCTCCGGTACTGCTTGGTACACCTTTTGAGTAAGAAATTGATGTAGGTGCTCATGATATGGATTATGTAGAAGCTCAAGAAAAATCACGGTATAGAAGAAGAAAATGAAGTAGATGCGGTTAATTTAGACGAAGATAATAAAAATATTGCTGAGACACCCACAGTAGGAGATGCTGACCTTAGATCTGAATTAGTTAATCTCCCTCCCCGTCTTCCCAATTCCCCAAGACCTCATAAAAGAACTAGTGTTGCATGGCAATTTTTTGAACATATATCAGATATTGAGATACAATGCAATATTTGTTAACAAATATGTAAGCATAGAAGTGGAGACAAGCAAGGGGGTACAGGTACGTTAATGAGACATATAGCTGAAGATCACAAAAGAGCGTTAAATATTGCACAAGGTGGTAGGGATGTTGGTGGGCCAACGCAAACTAGAATGGACCCAGCAACCGGTCACATAGCGAAGAAGTATAATAAATTAAGGGACTGGGAAGAAATAGCTAAAATGGTACTTGTGGGTTATTTGCCTTTTAGTTTTCCTTCTTCTGATGCCTTTATTCGTTATATACAAGCAATTTATAATCCAATGTTTAACGGTATTCCTAGAACTACTTGTCGGTGTGATATTTTTAGACTTCATTCACAATATTATTTTTATTTATCAACATTGTTAAAAAATATTCAATGTAGATTGTCCCTAACTTCTGATCTTGGTCGTGCTGTAAATAAAAATGATTATTTAACCATTACTTGTCATTGGATGGATAGTAATTTTGTGATGTAAAAACGTATTCTTGTTTTTTTATATGATGAAAATCATAAACATACTGGACAATTTATTTCTGATTCTATTGTTAAAATTGCCAGATATTATGGTATCGAAAATAAAATTTTATGTATTGCTTTTGATAATGCTTCTAACAACAAGACTGCTACAAAAAAAATTAAAATCTACGCTATCTCCACCCTTGCCTGAAATTTTTCATATTAAGTGTGCATGCCATATATATAATTTAATTGTAAAAGATGGTGTTGAGTTTTTTGAGCTTTATATTGAAAAAATTCGTCTTGCCGTTGGTTTTATTCAAGGAAATAATCGTAGATCGAGGATTAGAGAATTTAAAGTTAAATGTCAAGAAAATGGACTTACAGCGATTTTGATGCCTAAGGAAATTGATACTAGATGGAATTTTACGTATGAATTTTTAAAAACTTGTTATAAATAAAGAATTCCTATTACACTAGCTTTTATCAAACATTA
>NW_025890505.1:0-3005 GCF_002878395.1 Capsicum annuum | reverse complement strand
AACTAGCTGAGTTCCATACTGTATCTGAGTTGACTGTATCTGACAGTCCTCATATCCTGAAGAACTATCTGAGTTCTTTTACTGAGACTGATACTGAAACTGTGGAAAGTAGTTATCTAACCGACATGCCCCAAATACGCTATGGGGTTCAATCTCTGCCCTGATTGGAAGGGTGTCAATACCGCGCCACTAGTAAGGACAAGCTGTGAATGACCCTCATCTGGTAGGTACTCTAATGAGAATGGTGGGAACCCTCATCTGATAGGTTAAGCCACCTCATCTACCCTCAACTGACAGGTATTGATGTCTCAACCTATGCTGGCTACAAAGTTCTGGAACACAAGGACTGCTTCTAAGAATCACACCCTCTACTGGCAGGTAAGTTCCCATCCTTGGGTTCGCTCGGTGCTGAATCCTACTCCCAACTGAATGACACTGAACTGATTATACTGAACTGATTTCCTAGTTCATACTAGAATTAACTGAACTGTTACTGATTGTTGTATTTAACTGAACTGAACATGGACTGAGTTTATTGAGTTTCAATGACTAGCAGAACACTACTGAATTCTATTAACTGACTAAATGCTACTGAGTTCTGTTAGCTGACTGAAGTCTACTGAACATGGCTTGACTGAGAGTATCGTGAAAACATGACATGGCTCTAGGCATACAACTATATTTTTTGGTACGAATACCCCCAGGACTCGATGGAAGGAAACTGACATGACTTGACATACAAGAGTACTTGACCAACATTAACTATCCATAATATAGCATCTACGGGGAATTCATAAATCATGTGGTTTTCATAACCTTTTCATATAGCTAACATTATGGTAAATTCTAATATCATGACAAGCCAATAACATATTCATAGCACATTAATAGCATAGAAATCATCTTAATCAAGTAGACATGGCATAACTTAAGAGACATGGTAAAATCTTGGAGCATGAAGACTAGGTACTTGATCATCATTTATTCGTTGAGGCACATTATCAAACACATGGTAGGCATAGATTTAGCATGGGAGTCAACTTAAGCACATGGATATGGCATGGAATCATCATTTAGATCACAAATAGATCAAAGTGCTCAATTCTTCTTCACTTAGGCATTTTAACAAACACCTTGCATGCACTATTTACGGAATAGGCCTAGTGATCAATTTTATACACCATAACACCATAATTCAACTCAACTCCACCAATTGAATCCACAAAATATCATGGTATCATGAACAACATGTAAAGATTCAAACTTTATTCACACAACATGAAATTCACGTGAAGTCATAAAACATGGAGTAAGGACTTGTTAATTGAGCACTCTTAAATCATGAAAACATGATTATGCCTATTATAGGCATTTCGTCGAACACCTTTCATGCACACTTTATGGCATAGGTGTTCTTAATAATTTAGTCATCTTAAACCACTCAATTTCATGGGTTTTAACTACAAGCACACATACTTCATGAGAATCACCCTAAATTAACATCTTGAAGCATAAACAACAACCATCAACATGTACATGATCATATCTCAACAAGATAATCACAATATAGTATTTAAAGAATGGTTCTTGGACTCCTACGGATGAAAGGAATCCGTGATGAACACTACGCATACCTTAGGTGGAAGATTCTTGAAGAAATTCTTAGACATGTTCTTGATTCCTTGACTAGGGTTCTTGTTCCTTTGAGAGGAAATAAATTGGCTCTTGAGTTTGAAAACCTTGAATATCATATATTCTTGAAGAAGGATTTGATTCTTGTTACAGGTTATGATCTTGACAGAAACCCTTCTTTTGATGTTGAAGATAAATGAGGAGTTATGTTCTTCAATTGATGGGATTTGGGTCTTCAAATTAAAACCCTAGCTTGAGTTCTTGAGAGGATTTTAAGAAGAGGAGTATATTTTGCTGCAAATAAGCCTTAATCCCGTGTTTGGGGTATATATAGGGGTGGAAGATGATCAAAATACCCCTAAGAAACAATCAAGGTTAAACTTGTTCCTAATTGACTATCTGATAGGCTGAAGTAAATTGATCATAACTTTTTATTTAGATGTCCAAATCGGATGAAACTAATTTCATTGGAAAGAAGACTCAAAGATATTTCCATTGATATATAGAAGCTCTCACAGTTCATTATATATTGGGAGTTATGACCATTTGAAGTTGACCCTGAAATGCTGAAAAAATTGGGCAAGCACTGGAGTTAGCAGGCAGCGCGGGCTAATCGCCCGGGGCTTCTGTTTTGGGCATCCAAACATGCCTTTACACTACTCCAAAAATTCCTAACCTCACCCGGGATGTACTACGATCTTTTTCGATCATAACTCAACTTGAAAATTGAAAAACGGACGTCGAGAAGGTCGCCAAATAAATCCCCAAACTTTGGAGGTCTAAAATAAGACTAAGTGTTGAACTTGAACACTTAGCAAAAAAATTTTCTAAGTGTTGGAATCTATCATGGAGCTTTACGAGCTGAATTTGGCATGCGATTTTTTACGGGGTCTTACAATAGTTAATCTGTTTGGTTCAGAGAACCAAAGTAACAGATGGGTAATCTTATGCAAAATATCAATCGTCTGTCGCAACAGATTACCCATATGTTGTACCAGTTGGTACAGGACGGGTAATTGTCATAATAGATATACGATCTATTGCACTAGATATAACATCTATTGCACCAAATATAACATCTGTTTCAATATCTTTTATTATGTCAAATTATTTTACTTGAAGGAAGACGTATTGCATCATTCGGAGGGTTAAAGAGATCAGCCTCCTTAATTCTTGTGTTGCTCTTTGAGGCCAACCACCTAAGGATCCTTGAATGAGAAACCTTATCTATGTAATCCAACACCTGCTTTCGGAGGGGAGGAATGGCTTCAAATGCCTAAGCCTAAAAAATATAAATAGGAAGGAAGCAAAAAAAATCATTATGATTATTCAATATAAATTAACGGATGAGTAAAATTAGTGATTAAATTTAC
>NW_025890504.1:0-1192 GCF_002878395.1 Capsicum annuum | reverse complement strand
ATGGAGAAGTTCTTTGCTAGTATTGACCAAATTATGCAGCATTTCTTTTATTCAAGTTCTCATAATTAAAGGTCAACATGAAAGTCCTTGTTATAGATGTAAACATATTGTCAGATAGTTTATAGGATAAACTATAGAGAATTATGGTTAGACAATCTAATAGCAATGACGACCGCAAAGAATGAGAAGAATGAAATTCCTAGTTGAATCTAAAGGGGCAGATGATGAATCCACTATAAGAGACGGAAAATATACTTTTTAATTATATAGGTACCAACACACACACTTGATCAACCTTAGGTTCAGTTGAATCTGAAGGGGCAGAGGCTGACTCTAATATAAGAGCTGCAGGTTTCTCGCTTGCTGTCTTATCTGATGATTTCTTCTTCCACGGCAAACTCCTACGATCCATTGTAGACTGCTGGACAAGGAAAATATCTGCTTAATTTAGTCAATGAATCACGAAAATAAGGGAAATGATAACTTTTTTAATTGAAAAGCACAAAAAATGCATTACAAGTTCACAACACTTGACAGGAGACACAACTGGAAGTCACATCAGAACTTAAGCTTCAACTGGTGGTAGACAATGCATGAAACTACAGACGCAACGTAGATATACACTATATGCAGTAATTGTCCTAATTCACCAAAAAAAAGCAATATTCACAAATATGCCCCCACTACTAGCTCAGAACTCATTGGAAATGTTGCTATAGCTGGAAAATATGAGACTAACTTGCAAAGGGAACTCGATTACCTCCTTACAAATATTGTTAAATGCCACAACTCAGAATACTTGCACTACATTTCATCTAGAACTGAGCAACAAATTAAGCTCAAATGTCCGAAAAAAGAGAAAAGACACCAATTTGGATTTCTAATGTGGTGAAATCAGAGTAAAGGGAGCTAATAAGGTAATCAAACTAGTCCTATAGACATGCTTTCTAATATGTAAGTACATCGACAAGGGACTTACCGGCAAGCAGTAGTAAAATAGAAATTGAAATAGAAAGAAAGCCCAACACAGCAAAATATGCAATATGTTTTCCATAAACCTAGAAGGAAAAGTCTGAGAACTCTTGAAAGTACGTAATTGCTTTTTGTATTGAAAGTAACTGATGCTTTGTTTAAGAGAGTAGTAGTGGTAATTGTAATTGTAAAATTTAAGAACTTGTGAACTTAAAGAATT
>NW_025890503.1:0-1477 GCF_002878395.1 Capsicum annuum | reverse complement strand
GTTATATCAGACAAGTATCCAAGAATTTTATTTGCTTGTAAGTACCACATAAAATGGTATTGTTTTTCACATTTCATTTATTTTCATTAGCATATCCACATATGATATTCAATCTTTCCCACGATTCTGACATAAGTGAGTATATCAAAACTAGCGAATTCCGATCCCCTCCCCCCCCTTTTTAGAAAGTAAAATTAACCGCTTTTTTTTATTAACATGCTCTATACTAAAAAAAGACTCAAAAGTCACTTCCTACCGAATTGCACCACTTTGTAGAGTTGAGTAATCAAACTTGATGTTTGGCATCCACATGGTGTTATTTAATGGTGGTGGTTACTGTTTGACTGCCATATGATGCCTTTAAAAGAAACAAGGAGAAGTAATGCTAGAAAAGATCAGCAAGTCATTTTATTTTGTCTTTTCTGTAAAATTTAGGATATCCATTAATGTTTTTCCTCACTATCTTTTCCTAAAACCCCTATTGAGTTGCCTTCCAGCAACCAAGTTTCATTCGATATCCAGCTAAGACATAACTGATTATAGAGTTAGCCAATTGAATAGGATTATATTTAAAACCAATGCAGAGGTTATAACGAATTGAAACATGGAATGTCATTAGAAATTTCAATTCCCAAAAATTCTTCCTTCTTTTTGCTAGTTTCAACAACAGCAACAAACATAGTGTAATCCCACAGGATGGTTCTGGGGAAGGTCGAAGATAAGAAGTTTTGTTTTGGAAAGACACTCGGCTGAGAAATAAGTGAAAAAGAGGCAATAGTATCAAACAAAAACAACAGCAAGGCAAAACAACTAACTGGTACATGTATTAATCTAATAGTCTCCATTTCATTAGACCAAAACTCAATATTATAATCTCCCCCTAAGTCTGTCCAGATCTATAAATCATACTGATGTGCCAAGTCGTGTGAACAAGTTATGGATACAACACATTAGAAAATATGCGGAGCCACGTGTACTTAAAGGGTATCGACCGACATCCCTTTTTCAAAAAATTACATTGCACAGCTAGGCAAAAATTTTACATGTATATACTACATATTGACACCCCTCGATTCGGGCTTAAGCCAACTCGACCAAGGGGGAGCTTAACTCGATTTCAATAATAGCAGCATAACCTCCGACTAATGTATATAGACCAAGGACTTTACTTCTTCGTAAATTTACTTCTTTATACCGTGACATCCCTTGGTTAATGTTCTTGCTCTGCCAATTAGGACCCAACCATAAGAAAATTCATGTTATATTACCTATTTGACGGAAAGCAATCTATATAAAAGATGAACTTGAAAGAGAAAAAGGCATCTATAGAGCGAAAGGTGAAAAACACATCTAAAGTATTCCAATTTTTGAATTTCATACCTAAACTATCACTAATTAGTTAGTAAAACACGCATCAACTGCTAGGCATGTAACTGAAAATATCAGGATAGTAAAGGTGTGTTTTGGACCGTTAACA